>NW_027281048.1:352500-427059 GCF_046629955.1 Centroberyx affinis | reverse complement strand
CAGTCAAAGACTTCAAGATTTCAAAGATTTCTTTCTGCTGTTATCTCCCCACCTACAGTACAGCCGGAAAACAAAACTCTTCTCAAACGGTGGTCCATTGGACAAAACCTTTAAAAAACAATTGGGGTTTGTGGTGGAAACGTATCTGTATGGTGGTCCGTGAAAACAGCAGGCTTATTCACTCAGATTTATTCCTCAGTTTTCAAGCAAAGATCTGTTATTTTGCCCAAGGAGAGACTTAGCACTTTGGAACTTAACCTAGCTTTAACCTAGCCTCAAGTAATTTACTCTGCAGGAAGAATGTAGGGAATTTCTCTCTCTCCCTCTTTCTCTCTCTCTCTCTCTCTCTCTCTCTCGCTCTCTCTCTCTCTCTCTCTCTCTCTCTGTCATATGTTTCATTAGTGGAGGATGTGACATCGCCTGCGGAGCATTAGGCAGCCGTCCGTCGACTAGCATGTCGTCTCTGCTCTGCTTGACATATTTATTCCGTGTCATTAAGCAGCACCAAAAGGGATTTGGATTACTTAGAGTGCTGTTAACGTAAACTGTAAAGGATCCTGTGACACCGTACAGTCTCACTCCCATGTTTAATGTCCGTCACAGCCAAAGGTCATTAATGAACAGTGTCACTCCGCACACACGCTTTGTCAGTGAAAATTAGCTTATACTCTCGGAGGGAGGTAAAAAGAAACACTCACAGAGTTTAAATTAGGAATGAAGTTTGTCTTTAAATCTGTTGCTATCTGCAGTATGTTAGTGCTGTAGCACCGATAGACACAAGCTTATATAAAGCCTCTCGGAGCAGCCAGGGCTTCTGTTGTGTTGTTTCTCGCTGTTGGCTTACTGCTGGCTGGTTTGCGTCGGAGGAGGAGTTGGCTGACGGTGTTTTACTGTTTACTGAGGGTCTGTGGAGCAGCCGCGGCATGTTTGCCTAACCAGATAAAACGTGTTGTGCTGCTTCGAGTAATAGTGAGATGGAGAGAAGACGGAGAAGGAAATGAGATAGAGAGTAAACTGGTATTCGTTATCTCTAGAGTAGAGAGAAAGAGAGGAGATAAGGTAAAGAGGAAAGAGAATGATGAAACCCATTTGAGGTGTTTTTTTTGTCACATAATATATGACATAAGTAGGTTATTAGCAGCTGTTACTCCTGCACAAAAAAAGCAATCCAATTGTTGTTTACATGAAATACATTACATTCAATTTTTCATCTAATTGGATGTAGTTTATTGTAAGCAGACAGATTTGAACCACATCAGCATCGTTAGGCACATAAGCCATCCCGATGACTGCATCATTAAAAAACTCCCTTGACGCCAATTCATCCAATTACCTACTACTTAGGCTGTGATGTGGCAAAACAATTAAGAGCCCCTCAAAATAATTGTCTTTCCCCTCTAAATTCAAGATGTGCTGAAAATTGAAGATTTATAGTCGAGTTGACTGCTTAAGGAGCAGTTAGCTCGAGAGAGATCAGAGCCACAGAAACCAAGACCACAAGAGAACACAACCAGTGTTAACTAAGCACAGATGAGAAGATGGGCTCGTAAAAACCACATTGCCTGACACAGTAAAAACCTCGAGATTGGCGCTCTGTCTAAAAGGAGTACAGTGTCCTAGTGTCTGTTTGGACTTAGGGTTGCAGGGTTTAGTGTCTTAGTGTTTGTGAAAGGCTAGTTCAAAAGGATCTCAAGGAAATTAACATAGACTTCCAAATTATTCTGGAAAAGTTAGTATCTAAGATACTGGCTATGTAAGAGCTAACCAGTGTCTATAGCGCCACCAAAGGTGATGAAGAAGCAGATGGTGAACGCAGCCAATCAGTAATGAAAAAAAAATCCAATGTGTTTTTGAACGGGTCTGGTCTGATGTATGTTTAGCTTCACTATTGTTTCATTTCTTACTGATTCCCTCCATTGTTGTTGTTGCTGTGACTTCCCTTCTCTGTGGCCACTAGCCCCATCTTGATTCATCCCATTGGCCACGACCATAGCAAATGGTTTACGCCCCCCAAACTTTTCAAACATCACTGAAAAGCCAGTTTCAGGCATGACACAGGCTGATAATGTATAATAGATCCCATTCATTTCTTATTTCAATGTGAATAAAGTTAAATATTGTATCTCTAAAAGCATGTGTCATCAAAGAAAAAGTTTGAAAACCTCTATTTTCCATGACTTGCCTAATGAGAGACAAGCTCACCACTGAGGATGAAAGCTTTCCCTTGAGAACACAGCTGTCTAGTTTGGAGAGGCTCTCCGGCAGAAGGATCTGCTACCGTGGTTTAGATGCTGCTGAGGAGAGAGGGCTTCTTTTGTCCACATTTCCCCATACAAACAATGGAAAGTTTCTAGTTTGGCACAAACAAACACCGATCAAGTTGCTCCAGGACATGTTTTAAAGTCAAGTATGCCAAGATTACCAGGCAAAACTCCATTTAACAATATAAACTTGGACGCTGTGATCAGCCCTACACTTGAAACAACCCCAGCTGGATAGAGGCTGTCATGACAGGCATTATATTAGGCTATCAAACAGACATGTTTACATCCTTCCACTAGAAACCTGACCTAATCACTACCACAGAGTCCTGCTCGGTTTCCCAGAACCAGAATATAATGACAGAATCACTGAGGTGCTATCATCTGGACAGCTCACAGGACTGCATCACTCTCGAGGATTCGGCAAAGAAAGGCTGATTAAACGCAGCCCAATAGGCTCAGAGCTGATAAAAAAAAGAGCTCCTTTTAGGGCACTCAGGATCACTAGGGACGATTCTCATACTTCTCTTGTGACAGAAAACACAGCACTTCATCTCCCCTGTTGCATCCCGTACGGCTCGCTGCAGTGCCACGCCGAACATCTGGACCCAGTCACTCCATCCTGGCTCGTGAACGCAGCTCCTAATGGAACATGTGAATGTGTTATAAGATCCGGCTCGCACAGCTGCTATTAGCTCAATTACATATTTTGGCCGGAGAGCACCAACGTGCTAACTCTTCACGCATTCTAGTTTAATTGTGCAAATTGATGTTAATGCGGCCCTTCGGAGCCAAGGGAGAGGGTCACATAGGAAAACAAGTGCTCACATATAAAAACAAAAGCTCTGAGGTTGAGACCCGAGACTCGGATGAAGGGTTTAACAGGAGTGAGTGGGTGGGGGGGGGGGGGGCAGTGGGTGAGTGAGATATATGTAAGAATGAAAACAAACTCTCAGGAATCACCATTAAGAGCCTAAGGTCAAAGTTGGCTGATTCTGTCGTTGAGCTTTTTTTTTCCCACTGTGGTTTGCCTGAGACTATTTTGGTTGTTTGGTTGGGGTGTGAGCCTAAGACTCTACCTGTCTCAGGCCTGGGGCAGTGTTACACACACAAACACACTCGCACATACGCACAAATACACACACAAGCACATAAGTGGGCCAAAGGTATCAGAGCAAACATGCTCACCCCGTTAACCCTGCAGCTATTTCCTGTGGAAACTTGCAGGGTCACCCATGGTGAAGCCCATATCTTCATAAACCAGTTAAGGGCCATTTGAAAATCACATTGCAATTAGGGAGTAGATGAACGATCACCAAAATAAACAAGGGGTCTCGATTTGAAAAATATACAAACATGGACTGGAGATGTAATCTGCTTGGTTCACTTAGTCGCTCTCTGTCTTGTTGGCACGGCCTGGATGCCTAGAATGAGAGGCAAGTAATGGTTATGAACATTTTTTGATCTTCACAATCAATATGAAATCAATGTCTGCAAATGTCTTCACAGAATTTAAAGAGAGAGATGGTGACTATGCTGTGGTTAGCTTGTTTTGCTCTGCATGGCATGGATACCAAGAAACAGTTGCCTAGAAATGGGCATAAAGTAGAATAATTCTTATCAGGCCTGGAACCAAAGGGTTTTTGGCAATAGCCCGGAAGGGGATTTGGCAACCATCTCTATGCTGTTTCCATTGAACCCAGTGAAAATCTGATAACTAATGCAATTTCACACTAACCGGGACTGAGAAGTAAAAGTCACGGGCTAGTAAGCTCCTAAAATCTCTATCCCATGTTTTTATTCTATCACACAAATTTCACATTTCCAACAGTATGTTTATATTGGACTTATTCCCTCTTGTCAAGTACATGCGTCTTTTAAATGTTGATTTAGTCCCATTTTCCAATTGTCCTCCCTGCTTAAGGTGACATTGTCCATCTACATTCCTGTAAAATATTGTCCATGTCTGCAAAAGACATTGACAAATGAGCAGAAAGGGGTTTCAGAGTGGAGGAAAGGAAGGAATGTAATGTGCAACACGGAGGTAGAGAATGTGAGAATTTGAGTGGTAGGGTGTAGGAGGGACAGGGAGTAATACACGCAACTGAATAGGAAGTAGTAGTGTTGATGCAAACGCGGGTCGAGTCAAGTGGATGACAACAGCTTTGGAGAATTAGAGAGGGGGAGAAAAGGCCGGAGTACTATTTTGAGAGAAGGCAGTAAAAAATAAAAGTTGGGGTAGAGGTGTGGGGGAGCGGGGGTAAACGGAGACGGAGAAAGTGGGAGCGAGGGCGGGTGAGAACGGAAGTGCAGAGTAGTGTACAGCAAATAAACAGACGCCCCCCTTGACGGGGCAAGCGCCCTCCAGCATATCCAGCTGAGCTCACACACACACACACACACACACACACACTGAACACTACTAGATATTTCCCCACATAAATGCAGCCCAGTCCATTCCCATCCTCTTTCCCCTGCATACCCTCCCCCTCTCTCTCTCTCTCTCTTTCCGTTTCTCTCAGCTGGCAGCCACATAACACATATACATGCCATACCCTGCAGCTGAACATCTAAATACAGACTGAGAACTCATTGATTTATAGTCGAATACCAAACCCACGGGCTTGTACTGTACACAACTTGGCTGTGAGGGAATTAAGCACACCGCGCTAAAAGACACACAGCAGCTGATGCGGAGCGCGGGTTTGTTCCCAGGGTCAAGCGGGGAGCGATCGCCGCAATCTTGCGGGGGATCGAGACTTTATTGTTTTCCTCTCTAAACATTAGCGCAGATGTGTGCGAGCGGACGACTCACCTCTGACCTCCTGTGCAGGGGAGGAAAAGACAGAAGAAGAGGAAGGGGACAGGGAGGGAGGAAGAAGAAGAAGAAGAAAAGACACCGGAGAGGATGGCGTGAGGAGTTATGGAAGATCTTTTGCTCTCCAGTCTAAACAAGCTTGAAGGAAGAGTGCCATTTCTCTTCAAGCGCTGGCATATTCCTGGCTATTCACTGAGAGAGGCACTTACAGCTCTTTTCCATGTTTTCATTAGCGAGCTATTTTATGTGTGAGACAGATGAAAATGCATGTGACAACTGCCTAATCTTTAAATCTCTACATCTTCCTCTGTGTTCTTTTTTTTTTCATTTTTGTCCTTTTCCTTCCTCCACTTTCTTCTCTTATTCACTGTCGCTCTCTTTTTGTTTTCTCTCTCTACTCTTCCCTCTGCTTCTTCTCCATCCCACTAAATCCCTCTTGGCAGCCTACCTATTAGAGCGGGGAAAGGGGAAAGGTCCCAGATGACATGTCCCAAAGGGAATGTCAGAGGGCCGTCAGGAAGCTTGTGAAATCCATCGGCGCGGCTCTCTTCCAGTCCCTCCACCACATGTAAAAAAGCCTCTGCCCCTATGGTTCCCTCTCACTCCCAGTGTTATGTGTGGAAATCCTTGCAGACTGAGCCCCAGCACAGAGTCTACAATGTTACTGAACAGTAAAACGGTTTATAGCAGCTAGCAAAGACACTAGTTCTCCTTGCCCCAAACCTCGGCAGTTATAGGGCAGCCATTAGGAGGCCCGCAGGGACTCATTTGGGACCAACATGGTGCCCAGTCGCTCGTATAATTGTGCTTCCGTAAACAACAACGCCTATCAGTCACTGGGAAAACTCAAATACCCTCCCTCCTGAACAGGACCCAAACAAAACACCAAAATGAGACATAGAAACGCACAGCGACCCCCCTGATCTCTGCAGTCCCACAGCGCTGATTGGTATTGACACAGAACTATGTAGAGCTACAAGACTAACGGAGGGATTTAATCTCCTCTCTTGTGCAAAATGTTTAGTTAACGGATATAGCTGGAGTTTAGAGAACTCCAGAACCACCGCTTCATTTGTACCCCTCCCTTGAGTTGACTCAACAACTCTGATTGCAAATGTATACTGCTGACAAACGAGCGACAGTCAGATTGGGCTTTGTGGTGCGCAGGCCCCAGAGTAACCTGATCCCTTAAGCGGGTGTGGGACGTAATCAAATGAAAACTGTTTAATCTAAACTCAAGACTTATTTGGATTCAGCTGAGAAAATGAGAAACGCAATGATTTTCCGTAGGCGGACGTTTAACTGGGGAACTTTGTGACTCTGGGGACTTCTGTCCCCTCCGGCTGTCATCTGGGTCTATTTCTGAGCCACTAAACCAAGAGAGGGCAAAGAGAGGGGCTGACTGAAAAATGAGGAGTCAAACATGGCTTTGACTAGAATTCCTCCCACTCCCCAGTGTGTCTGTATTGTGTGTGTGTGTGTGTGAATGCGTATGTGTCTATACATGTAAGTGTGTAGGCCGATGTAATTATCCTAGTGCTGCAATCCCTCAAAGTGGAAGGGGAAACCTTGCAGTCCCACGTTGAGCAGACATTTCAAACTGCATTAAAACTCCCTTCCCTTTCCTTTCGCTTTTCGCAGCTGGTTTGTGTCTGTGTACAGTCTGCTGATGCATTCATGATATCCCATCTACTGAAACCTGCACTGGACCTGCAGTGCAGCTCACCGAAACAGGACCCAGCTGCTGCTGGTGACCTGAGATCTAATTGCTAGCAATGGAACAGGCAGCTTGGAAATGTGGTTTCTGGAGCGGAGGGGCAGGGTGACTGACACACAGAGGCTCAGAACCCAAGGAAGACATTAAGTTTCTGCATTCGAATTTCTCTGGAAACCGCACTTAATAGGTTGCAGGACTTGAATGACATCAGAGCCCCGACTTCCACTAATGGACTTCCCGAAAGGTCCGACGCGTCGCTCAATAGAAAATAGGCTATCAGAGATTATAAGAAGCTTTTGCAAACAACATATACAGCCCTTTTCCTATTGTAAAGATAACAAGATTGTGTCGTTTGCTAATGCAATCCAATAAGCTCTCTGATAAAGCTGTGTGCTTGCCTTATGAGTTCTTGGAATAAGAGTTTTTATCTGGCCTTCACTGTTTACCTTAATTTGCTGTCATCTCAGGCATCTGCTGGCGGCAGATTGCAGGGCAGCGGTGTGAGATGTGGCCGATATTACAGGCACGGTGAGAGGCTGAAATATGCGCCGCTGCTCAAATAAAACTCCCCGTCGTAAAACCTAACCAGCCAGCTTAGCAGTGAATGGGAGAGCGGCCTAAATGATTTATGGACAACAACACACATCAGTTAGGCTATCAGATGGCTGGATTCCAAGTGCGTTAACACAGCTCAGATCTAGGACACATGTTCAGCTTGTTGCTGAATCCTAAATCTTGGCAAGCATGAGATGGAACAATGCTTTGAATTAACTTTCTCATTGTTGTCATCGAGATTTATATTTTTACAACATAATGCTCAACATGAAAAAGCTCCTCACTCACTTCCAGTGGCATTGTGTTTACAGGACCAAACAGGGAGTCGAATTGTTAAACGAATCTACTCAGCCAGGCCAGATGGATTTTGGTCTCGGCTGGGGAAGAGACCAAAGGAGTTCTGATAGCTCTTCGTTCTTTTAAGTAAATGTCATCTGTTTGAACAGGGGTCCAAACCCGCCTAATGATGCTGGCGTGCTGGAGGAAAGTTTCAACGGCAGCTGGCGCTGCCCGCGCTCGCTCCGCTGCTCTCATGACAACATCGCGCTGACAAGACCGCCGACAGGAGAGAGTAATGCACAGTAATGCTGTCATCATCGCTTGGTCGGGTTTTAAAAAAAAAATGTGAGAGGCTAATTGTTTAGCTGAAATTAGCGATTTCTTTTGGAGGCGTGCTTTTTAAGAAAACACACTTGAAGGAATGAAAGGGGGGAAGTGAGAGGAACCCAGACTTAATTTCAAATCACTTCCAGTCATGCTAACCTCTTTACCCAATGGTTGACTGAGCTGGTGCTGTGCCCATTTTGCCTCAGCCTTAATCTTAGCTTCATAAAACACCTTCTGAATAGAGACAGAGAGAGAGAGAGAGAGAAAGAGAGAAAGAGACTGAGTAGAAGTGAAATATGGAAAATGAGAAGAAAGGAAGGGAGGAGAAGAGAGGAGAGCAGAAAAGGGCTTTCAGGCCCGAGCTTGTCTCTTTGCCCTTCTCCTTGCTCTCACCTTATCAGCGTCTTGGCTGCACGTTTTTACAAATTAGCCCAGGATGCAGCGAGGGGCCAACACTGGGAGATCTGGCATTCATTTACATTCTTACTGGTTTCTGCTTCTCCCTACTCTGTTTTTTTTCTTCAAGAACAGAGAGAAAGATGGAATTTCAAGGGGCCAAGAAGAAACGGGGCAGGAATCGTTCAAGCAACACAATCCCTGAGCGAGCGTCCCGCAGGGATCAGCACGGCTGCCGTGCGGTTGTAACGTCGTCGTCCGCCCATCTCCTCTGATTACCACCATGTCTGTAGAGAGGCCCATGAGGGCAGAATTTGTGTGTTTCGATTGGTATGTGTGTAAAAGTATGTGTAGGTGAGCAAAATCTATATTTTTACTATCTTACTGGGTCAAAACATCCCCATAAATCCAGAAAAATGCTCACTTGTCGTGACTGTTTTCTGAAGCTTATTGGGAAAATAGATAGTTTTTAGGTTGGTGGTAAGGGTTAAGTGTAGGGTTAGAATTACCTTTAGTTTAAGGTCAGGGTAAGGGTTAAGATTTAGCACGCATTGGTGAGGATTAAGTTATATGTACTGAAAACTATTGGTTAATATTTGCAATGTGACTACAATTGAAGCACTCTATTGCTTTGGCAACATTGGTCTCTTTCCTGTCATGCCGATAAAACTGATTTCAATTTGAAGTTGAAGTTTAGTTTTAGGGGTGTGGCCATACATCTAAGTCAAATGAATATCCTTATAACTACAGCAAAGGCGTATGAGTCTAGTTTAACTGACACATACATACCCACAGGGAACAAGCATATGGAGCGTGCATTGTGCGTTAAGTCTGGCATGGCAGGAATGAGCGGATCATCGTGGCGTCCATCTTGGGGATTGAGCGAGACGGTTTCTCGGGAAGGGAGCGGGGGAGAAGTGCGGCGCACCCTGTGGAGCGCCGTCGTATGATGTGTTACAGCCCCGCGGAGCCGAGAGGGGTGTCAGTATTGCACACTAACCCCCCCAAGAAAGCTCTCAATCTGGTTCTCATTAGGCCTGCAGTCTGCCAGGCCTGGACCCGACACATCCAGACTGCAGCCGCGCTCACCCAACAAAGCCCCGGCGCTGAGACGCAGCCAAGCCGAGGAGAAATAGACCGCGTCACCAATAGGGTGATCGCTGACCTTAACCACCCCACCAGTAGAGGATGGAAACCACTGGATGAAAGCTGTGGATGGATTCGGATGTGTACCGTCAAACTGCACACAGACAGAAACAGACAGACAGAAAACAGATGTACATGCACACACATAGGCACACGTATGTTCACACACACACACACACACACACACACACACACTGATCCCTGGTTTCTCTTTGTCCAAGGAGCTATCTGCTGTTATCAGCGTAATTGGAGCAATAGGGGGCCATTTCCTGTGAGAATGGAGCTTAATTGCAATGACTCACTGCTTGCAGATACTTCCCCGCATCTCCCAGCAACCACACGACCGACGTCAGAAGAAGACCAGATCGCCAATACCCCTTTTCCACCACCCCACCACCACCCCCTTTTTTCTCTGAACTCATTCCTCAGCTCATCCCTCCTTCTGAAGCCACCATGCCCTTAGCGAGAACTTCAAAAGAAAACAGATCCTCATAAATCGCCCTTGAGTGGCCCCCAAAACCGCGGCAAGCGGGCTGGAAAATCCAAACAAACAATGTAACGACGAGCGGTCGGGCCGGCTTAGGTCATGCCACGCAAACCCCAGAACCCAACGAGTGATCGGATACTGGAAAGTAAACATCACGCTTCGGTGAGCATGTATTGGAACCTGGAGAGGGAAGGATAAAGAGAGACTTAACTTGAGGAGGGGAGGGCCAATCTACTGTATACATTTTGTTTCTGCGAGAGAACAGAAGAGAGAGAAACACAGACAGAGCGAGATGCAAATGCTAACAGCGAGGAATGTTTTCTTATCGTCACAGACCTGGTCTGGCTGGTCTGATGTTGGGGACTTATCAGTGCACGGGAACTGAGGAGGAGGAGGACTGAGTGGTGAGAGAGTGGAGGAGGGCCGGCGGTGCGATAGCCTTAGCAAGACCTCAGCCTGAAGTGTTTAGGTGATGAGGAAAAGGACTTGGCAGGGAAAAACCACTCAAACGGTGTTTTAAAGCCCAATATGCCAAGCCCGTATCTCCCCCTCTTAGCAGTGAATGAAAAACTCAACCCTAATGAATGGCCTGGAGACAAGCTGTGAAATAACGTCTGGGATATTGGGATATTTTACAGTTGTTTTATTGTGCGGGTCAGGTTCATGTGCAGGACACAATTCACTTTTAAAAAGTGAAATAAATACCATGATGCCATAAGAGTTATGCATTCCCAGCTCTCGAGCAGTAGGTGGTCCTGAGTTCCCCAAAGTTTCCCATGGCAGAGAGCGGGTCTACTTTTCTCAACCATCTCTCTCCACACAGGCTCCAAATATGAAGGGCATAAAAATATTAACACTAGGCTGCCAGCCTATGGAGCCGTCATGACCTCACTCCCCGGGTATAGAACCACATCAACCAGCCTCCACGGAGCAGGGAGGCTGCGGTCCACCAAAAATAATCCCCTCATCCGCCACAATCGGCTCCTATTGGTCACGTAACTGGTCCGTCAAGGTCGGCGTTACATCCACGCCCAGGAGGAGCTGGCTCAGCTGAACGCTGTCGGCATCGCAGCGGTGTGTGGCCAAAAACATACAGTTAGGACTAAGGGAGAGGGAAACCTATCTGGCATGGTTTCCCAGTGTTGATGTACAGAAAGTGGAACATGTGAAGAGACTGAGGGGGCAGAAGGAATGGGAGAAGGGAGAAAACAGGGGTAGACAGGGGTAGAAAGAGGCAGAGGGTAACAGAGACATGAACAGACAGACAGAGGAACCCAGAAATGACCCGAGAACGAGAGATGAAAGAAGACAGGCTTTCCTTCCTGTAAAGAGCAGTGAGTCCTGTCCGTCTGGTGGATCGCTCACCCCTGGTGTCAGACCCCCATTCCTCTCTGGGGCTTTGATGTGAGGCCTCTGCACTCACCCTAACAGGATATTACTCTTTAATGACCTCCTGATATGGCCTGCCCTCCTACACACAGCGGTGCACACACCAGGGAACACACGTGAAACATGTAACATTTATATATAGATTATACACACACACACAAGTACATATGCACAAGAACGTACGCACTCACACACATAAAGATCATGCACACACTCTCTCTCTCTCTCTCTCTCTCTTTCTCACACTCACACACAATAAAGAGCAGTGGAGAAAACATGCAGTCACAAGTTTACCCACCAACTGCAAATTCTTTGCTAGCCTAAACATAGACACACACACAATTCATACACACACACAATGGGTACAATATATAGGACTGCAGCCTCTGACGCAAATAAGCTGCACTTGTCCTTTGTGATGAGAGGTTTGTGTTTTTATTCCAGCCAACAGCCTGGGATGGCCTCATTTCTGCTGCCTTTCATAGCGAAGCCCTGAGCACACTGGCCTTTTCCTGAAGTTGGCTCAGGCCGTTGTGACTGTTTGATCTGCTGATGCACTGATGTGTGTCAGCATGTCAACAGTCACACTTAACTGACATTATCAGGGGCTGGAAATGCCGGCACTTGACCCCGGCTGGCGCACACAAGCGCAAATAGGGATAGAGAATGAGAGGGGGGGAGAGAGATGATAATACAGAGAGGGGGAGAGACAATGACAGAGAAAGAAAGAAAGAAAGAAAGAAAGAAAGAGAGAGAAAGGAAGGAAGGAAGGGAGGAAGAAAGAGAGAGAAAGGAAGGAAGGGAGGAAGAAAGAGCTTGTGGATTGTACACACACCACACACATACACACACACATACACACACACATATACACATACACAGCAGCCTGACTTAATCCCCTGGTATGATCAGGGTTGTTCAGCTAAAACAGGTAATCCCACAACAAACAGGTCTCTATTTGAGTTTGCCTGCTTGGACAGTCGGTCGCTGCAGCGTAGAAGATCAGACGAGCAACAGGATCAGAGCAGGATTTCCAACTGTCAAAACACAGCCGGTTGAAAAAGGTTATTTGAATGAACTGCCTCAGTCATGGAGGTAACTCAGCAAAAGCAGGGAGACAGCTGGTGGAGATACGTCCATGTATGAGGACACATTTACATACAGCATGTGCATCGTACCCTGCGGTGACTGTGAATCACACAACAAAGCAAGCCAGGATCTGACATTTGGAAAGTGCCACTCTCACCTCTCTCCTGTTTTGTTTTGTCCCGACAGACCCACAGCGCTGTTGGCCCTGCAGGGGAGGTTGGCAGGTGAGCCGCCGCAGCGTGTCGAGGCAGGCCGTCCGCTTACTGTCAAGCTCTGGGAACTGGGACGCCTGCATTACTACATAAACCATGTGAATCCGCCACGCTACCAGATCCGCTTCCCTACACACAACAAGGGGATGCTGTAGAATTGATAATCGTGGGAGCGCAAAATCTAATTTCAAAGGAACTCAAGAAACTCTAAACCTGGCTGACTGTATTTCCGTTGGCTCGGGGAGTTCGGGGGGGGATTATTACTGAGCTGCTTCTTTTCAACACTGCTTCTCCCAACAAAGAAGCAGCAAACACTTTTTTAATGCTTTGGAAAATTCCATTACATATTGTTTATTTGACGAACACCTGAAAATTAAAGGCTGTAAAATTAAGCGGTTTCTCATGATTCACTTTTTCTACATCGCCCTGGGTGCACTCTGTGGTGCTGACGGCTTGTTTTTGCAATCTCTCAAGTGTTGCACATGACCAATAATATCATTGTTCCCAAAATCGATGACGACGACAACATCTCTTACCCAAGAGAAGGCTAGATCCAGGGAAGTTTCAGTTAAATGATTAGTATGTAGCTAACATTGTGTCTTCGGGGGATATTACATACCCTCTGGTGCTGTACAAATAAAGATTATTATTATAATTTATTATTATTATCATTATTATTATACATTATAAACCCTAGCCTGAGGTCTCAGAAGAGAGAATATTTGAGAAAGAGGGCCTGTGTAATCAAGGCTAACTGCTTTGTGCATCTGTCATCATATGGTTGTGCAAAGAAAGGAGGAGTCTACATCATCATATCTGGGAGACTTGATGTATACAACCCATCTGTGTCAGTCTGGGGACTGATTACAGAATGTGAATATTGAAATGTATAGAAGTCTCAGGGCCAAAACTCTGGTGGCTGTACAGTCAGTCCAATGAAACATATAAGGGGCATCAATGTGATTCTGATGTACAACAGATTTTAAGAACTCTGTAGTGTGGAGCCAGGGAAAATCATTTACACTATGCGGGTGTGTGTGTGTGTGAGAGTGAAAGAGAGATAGAGGAGGAGAGAGAGCGAGAGAGGGAGAGCGAAAGAGAGAAAAGAGAGAGTGAGTGGGTTAAGACCAACCCCCGAGCAGCTGCATGTTTCAACTAAGGTCCTGTACTTCACTCTCTGCCTTGTCAGTTTGCCTCTGAGTCAGGCGGCGCTTGCATGTGGATTCTCCTCCAGATGCCTTGTGGGATAGAGACAGTACTACAGCAATTTCAAGGTAACTTCAGCGTGATCCATCTGTTTTGATGCAATATGCATGTTGGAAATGTTGGGAAATGTTTGTTTCACGTATTCTTTGGATTTTTGGCTTTGTATTATATAGTGTTTAGATGGGACAGTATGTCATAAGTCTAGAATGATGATCATTAGCACTGATATTTTACAGTTTATTGACATTCAGAGTATAGTGTGTGTTACTTATGATTTTTTTGATGATTTTTTAATATGGAAATTGTAACTTTTCTGTGTGAAAATATATATTATATATGTCAAGTTGTTTGTGCAGCCTGGGGGAGGGAAAGGCTATTGGAATTTTGAAACATAATTTTACTAAGAAACTACAAAAAAAAAAAAAACAGACATTTTATCAAACTATGCCATTGCACTTTTTGTGTCAAATATAAAGTACTATAATTCATAATTTAAAGTTAAATATGGTCTTTGTTTTAAGAAAGAAATGCTGAAACACTGCAGCTAAAAACTTATTCTTTCAGTCACATCTTTCCTGGAATAATTGGACATTCAGCTGTTCATTCATCATCTTCATTCATCTTTTTAGCGATGGTGTAGATTCAGTCAATACTTCTGGGAGACTTTGCACTCAGTTGTTTGTGCAAACTTGGACAACTCAAGTTAATTTCCTAAATGCTTGGCAGCAGTTTGAATGAGCTAAAGTCTCCAGACCATTTGTTAAATGTTAACATATGACTCAAGAGGCAAGAAAAAATTCCTTTGCACGACAAGACTCAAAGGAATGCAACCCTAATCACTGGAAATGGTTTTCGACATAACATTGAGAGCTAAAGCCACCCAGTCATAGGCTTTAGTGTTTTTATCATTATAGTCTGTAAATGTCATGGGCTTTGGAGACACTGTTTATGCTGTTTATTTACACTGTTTAAACACACCTCATCTTTACGTTGATGCTGGAGGGGAAAGCGGCTGCATGTGTGCCAAATTACACACACATGTTGTGATGGAGCTTGTCTAACAACCATATCATGATTGACATACAGTTTAAACACAATTAGAGAGACTGTTTGTTTGACACAAAAACTATTCCTCTGTCCATTAGATCCTTAGCATGGTATGCTGCCTTATGCTCTGTGTGTGTTTTTGAGATATCACTGTATTGTTTAGATTCCATAGTATCAAAAATTATACTCATAAATCCTATCAGGTAATATGCATTTAACTTCTTTACCAACCATTTGTTAGGGCAAGAGATACACTTTGAAGTCATTTTTTTTCAGTTTCACTATTCACATAATTACCGCCCTTTGGCCTTGCTGGCTTGCGTTCTGTCTCTTTTCTTCATTGCTAAGCCACTTTTTGATTATTATGATTCAATTATACAATTATGATTCATGAATGTTGACTCACTCTTTGGTTTGCACTTATTATTTGGCTAAAGGCCTAAAATGTAATTGCAATGCAATCTAATCTCATTCAAGATGCCTGAATGTTCACTTTATCAGTTTATTTCTACTTGAACAGTTTATCAGTGGGACTATGTTTCCTGTTTACAAGTCTCTATGAAAGCACTTCAAGTTTATAAAAGTCGATATCAGTGGTACCGCATCCTTCCTATCCATAACTTTTCACTCTCTTTCCTTCCCTTTCTCCAGGGTGTCTGACCTCGACAAAGAGAGCTCAAGAGCACCATCTGTTGGTGGAGAAGAAAACACATGAGTGAGAGTCGGAGTGAAACCTACTTTTTTGGATTATATCGGCTTCATGTAATCCCTTCTATTCATCGCAGGAGCTAAGACACAGTTTTTTGTGTATCCTCATCAATATTTGAACACATCTAAAACTTCACAGCCCTACTGCCAAAGCATGACAAGAACAATGACTTTATAGCCACAGACTGCAAACAAAACACAACCAAAGCAACGCCAACCATGGAGGCTTCCAGCTCTGCTCATGCAGGGACTCCCGTCACCACAGCCATGCCCACCAGCTTCCCAGCTCCCTCCTCTCCCAGCTACCTGGAGTTCTTCTGGGAGTACCAGGACAATGCCGTCATCGTGGAGCATTACAACTACACAGGCAAGCTGAAGGGCGACCGCTACCGTGAGGGGCTGAAACCTGAGGGCATCGCTTTCCTGGTGGTGTGTCTCCTCATCGTCCTTGAGAACGCTGTGGTTCTCCTTGCCATCTGGAGGAACAAGAAGTTCCACCTGCCCATGTATTACCTATTGGGAAACCTGACCCTGTCCGACCTGCTGGCTGGGATTACCTACATGGCCAACATCATCATGTCAGGACCTAATACTCTGAAACTGACACCGTTGCTATGGTTCCTCAGGGAGGGAGGGGTCTTCATCACACTGGCCGCCTCTGTCATCAGCCTGCTGGCCATCGCCATCGAACGCCATGTTACTATGGTGACCATGAGGCCATACCACGGGGCGAAGCGAGGGCGGATGTTGGCACTGATTGGTGCAAGTTGGGCCCTGGCAGGGTTTTTGGGGGTCCTACCGATTCTGGGATGGAACTGCATCCGCAGACTGGACCAGTGTTCAACAGTCCTGCCGCTTTATGCCAAGAGCTACATCCTCTGCTGCGTGTCTGTGTTCAGCGCGGTGCTGTTAGCCATAGTGGTCCTTTATGTCCGCGTTTTCCGCATCGTCCGCGCAAACACACAGCGCCAGCGCCTGGGCCTGTCAGGCTCCCTGCGGAAGGGCTTAGCGAGGAAGTCACAGAAGTACATAGCCCTCCTCAAGACAGTTACTATTGTCCTGGGCGTCTTCATTGCCTGTTGGCTGCCGCTCTTCCTCCTCCTCCTCCTGGATTTTTTCTGCCCTACTCACAGCTGCCGACTACTCTACAAGGCCGATTACTTCTTGGGAGTAGCCATGGTCAACTCGCTGCTCAACCCCATCATCTATACTCTAACCAGCAAGGACATGAGGAGAGCCATTCTTAGGCTGCTGTGTCGGCCATGTCTGATGACCAGGGACGGCCAGGTGAAGAAGATCGGGATGCCGTTCCTGGAGTGCAGCTTCAGCAAAACAGAGGTGGCCTCCCAGAAGTTAGAGGGGGGCCTGGAGACCACCATCTCCTCTGGGAACGTCATCACCACCCCCTCTCCCATTAAGGCCCTCTACCCCAAACTCTTCAAGTCCTGAAGACTTTATCAGACATGCTGCACAATGGAGTCAGTGTGTGTGTGAATGAGTTCCCCACTAAACAGAGGAGGACAATAGATGCCTAGCACGCCTTCTGTAGAAAGGAAGCAATCCTGGCATTCTCGAATTCTGGAGTATAGCCAGAAAGACAGAAGGTGTATGAAATGTTATAGAGCCACCCAATACAGCTACGGGTTATAATAGCATCATGTTTAGACAAATGTCTCGCTGCAACAAGTCAGGAGTGGTGCAGTTACAGCAATATAACCATATCAAAGAGGTTCATTGTGGGAACGATTACAAAGCAAAGGGCCAGGAGGATGAGACTCAAATGTGAACAACTTTCTTATGTGTAGATGTAAAACTCTCCCTTAACTAATTTGCACTGAAATAACGTAGCGAATGGAAAAGCAGCCTTGGACTAATTTTTCCGGTGGGTCTCTACTTTGTGTTAAAGCTTAGAAGGACACCGTTCTGTAAAACTAAAGACTGAACCAATGTAGCGTAACCTAAAGTCGCTGGGTTCTTGCGGTGGAGGAGTTGGGCTCCCTTTGCTCCTTTTCTCTGTTTCCTATGAAACTGCCAAGAGCACAACATGAACACGCAGCCTAATGCATCTGTGGACATCTGGATTTCGCTGGCTCGAAGGCCCAAGGTGTGCCATACTTGTCATGATAACCTGTTTTATACTAGCACCACTACACATTGTATCTGTGTACATGAAGCAGGGAGAGTTAGAGGGACAGAGAAAGAAAACAGGAAAGAGAAAGGTGGCAGTTGCTCTTTCTATACACACAAACACAGGAACTTTCACTTGATGCAGAATGCTGTGGTGTACGGAGGGAGGGAGACTCATGCAAAATTGAACCCCCCTCTGTTTCGAAATGAGTTGGCATGTGGTTAGCTGAACTGATTTTCATTAAATGCCAATGGGAAAGTTGGTGTAGGTGGTGTCAGACTTTGTGTGCATTAAACCACTACAGTAACAACAAGAATGTAATCATATAATGTGATTGACTGACAGACCGGTCCAAAAAGACACATTGTCCTTACTGTCATGACATGCTGATTCTTTTGTGTCAAGTAACTCTGACTGAATCAGCTGCACTTGTATCACTTCTTTGGGAAGACTAAGACAAGTTTAAGTCCAATAAACTATCACTCCAAAGATTTATATGTGAACTTGCAAACAAGGTTGTTTAAACGATTAATCATCATCCAGCTGCATCAGGAGTTTTAAGGACAAGAACGTGCCTGTCCTTGAGTGGAATCAGGGCAAATACATCATACAAGTGCAATTATGCCAACACTTCCCTTCACTATCCCTCATGGTATTAGAAACTTTCCAGTTACAGTGCAAGGCATTGATTTCATCCTTTTTCTACTCATTAAATTTGTTTGACATCTGTCATTTCAAAAGAATGTTTTCTGTACAGTCTGGGCCTTGATTGATGAAAGAGGTGGTATGCTATTTTGTACTGTAAATCATGTATTGATCTTTGTATTTTTGTATCTCTGAAGACTTTCATATCACCTGTATTGTAAATTATATGTATTTTGTATCAAGAAAAGGCTCGCAAACTTCACCTCTCACTTCATAAAAGCAATAAAATGCTTTCTGGAAAGATTCAAAAGACCTCCTGGTTTCATTTCATTGTGTGTGCGTGTCTGCTGTAACTGCATATGCTTGTGTGTGTCGGTATGTATTTCCTATTGGGTAGTTGAAGGTGGGTGAGTGAAAGAACGGGTCTTGAAGGGGAGCCACAGGAAGTCAGCTCCCTTGTCTCACATCTGGTAAGAGCATTGGCCTAGATACTGTAGCTGGACTCTTCTACAAGCTTTACATGTCTCAGGCCGGCCCAGGCATCGCACAATGAGCCTTTTCTTCAGTCCTCTCAATTCATCTTTCTCTGTTTTTTCTGTCAACCTGTGGATACGATTGGTCATCACCACGCTTTGACCTGCTGCCCGAGCTTGTCATGCTTGAAATAGAGTAAGACCTCTGCAGATAGACCCCATGCAGCTGGCTTTAACATTGTTCTCTGGTAGTTGTACCTTCTGTATGACATGTGGAGAGAGAAAGTCAATAGGCTGTTACTTCAACTTTGTAAAAGTTTATGCAATTACCTACAGCCCTAAACACACTATAGACACTATAGTTTCACCTTGGGGCCCAGTCTCAGAGAAACATGCTAGTTATCTTTTGTAATTTTAGGTCCTAAGTTTAAGAAATACTGTCCTGTGGTGTGATAATTACTATTGCAACAAATTCCAAGTTTGACATGTGAAATGAAGTCTTTATCTGCATTGTTACTGTGAGACCACAAGCACTTAAGGAATGCCACTCCTTATGAGACCTCTTTCAAACATTCAAACATTAACAATCCCTCTGAAACTAAACATAAGGATGTCATATGAGCAGACATTATTTTTTAGCATGTGCAAACAAAGTACACACGGTAGCCTACCTAGGGACATAATATCAGGTTTTCCCAGCTATCAACGTGATTTGGCTAACACACTCTGCTTAAAAAGAAACACCTCATCCTGTGATGCAAAAGCTAGTGGTACAAAACAGACAGACAGACAAAGCATATAGGATATAGTTGTTTCAATTTTGATTTAATCCTTGGTGACCCAAAGACATACCTATCTACAATAAAACCCAGCACATAAGACTGTGATACCTTTGATAGTATTTAAAGATGTTTCTCCAGATGTTAACTCGGTAAACGCGGCTGTATCCAGCACTGTGCCTGCAGTCAGACAGGCCAGCAGGTCAGGGAATCCTTCCTGTCTCTGCTTCCTTCCTGAAGCTAAATTCATAAAACAAAGCAGAGAGGGACTGTGGCAGAAGTAGAAGTAGAGAGATGAAGTCACCAGGGTCCAGCTTCCCTGTTGCCACTTCTAACCACAGACTATTTACAGTACAGTACACATGTCAGAGAAGCTCCACTTTCTGCGTTCACGCTGCATTGCTGCTGCACTGCTGCTATACTGCAACTTCACCCTACCCCCCAGTCCTGAGGCTAAACCCCTCAACAGAAGACGCAAGCTGAGGGAGACAGTGAGGTGCAGACAGACAGTGTGAAGCTTGTCTAGGAAAGTCCATTCGGTGCCCCAAGGGTAACCTAATCTAATTCTTCTGGAACTGCACAGAAACGGAGGGGAGAGTAATCGCAGCTCAACTAGGGAATTATAGGTGAAGGCCCATTCACGGCTTCCCACATATGTCATATTATATTAAGGATTTGTTGTGACTGTTGAAGCTTCATCATCGATTTCATTTACCCTGAGGAATTGAGGATTTAATCTCAGCATGAATGGGTTTAACCAGGTGTGATTCCTGGCTACAGGCTGTGCTTTTCAACAAAGCTGAAGTATTTTTTATATTATACGGTCATTGGCAGGTCATTTCCAAATGATCAAAACTCATTTGTCAACATATGTTTTGAACTAATTAGACCCAGTGGGTGGACATTGCCTCCTATCGCCATGACCTCTTTGTTGTCTCACAGTTGGCTTTTAGTGCCACCTTGTGGCTGTAAAGGAGAGTACAGCATGCTGTATTGACCTGAATTACGTATTTTCTAGGAGGGGAGAAACTTATTGGTGTGTCAGCACCTGCCTAGAGCAAGCAGACACTACAAAGCTGCTATGTAGCCTACTGTAGGAGCCATTCCTCCAGACAAACACACAATTTTTCTCCAGGACACCTCAGCAAGCAAGGTGAGCTGCACACAAGAGATGAAGCATTTGGTGTTTTAGAATAATGAAAGGAATTTATATTTTCTATAATATATTTTTTATTTTCATGTCTCTTGCGAAGAATTATCATTGTTTGCAATATTATAAGCTATGAAAGCAATAGCCTTTATATTTAGTAATTTATTGTTGGGATTTTAAAATGTGTGGTTGACTCTGCTGTTTAAATGATGTCACTTATTTTGCTTTATTTATTTTCCATGCCTAACCTACTTGTAACTGAGATTTAGCTCTACGTATTGCAGCATCCTTCATAACTTGTTGTAAAGTAGCCCTGGTGTGCACATTTCACATGTTTGCGATGTTGGCCAGGCTGATCTTATTTTTAACAGATTTGATTGACGTTAAAGCTACAGTTCTCGGGCACCTTGCCAAGAATTGGCCTTTCTTTTTCCTTTATTCTGAGGCTTCCTTCTCAATAAAAGCTCCCTGCCTCCGAACGTATTCCGCTGCCGTTACGTGTCAACGGAGGCAGGCCGTGTGTTGTGGAGGCGGACTCTTATTGTGAAAGCGAGAGGAGGCCGGTACAATGCTTAGTCATGGTGAGTTACAGCTTTCCCCCCCTTCATATGTGGCGCACAGCTCGGCAGACCGCGATGGAGGAATTGAACTAGACTACGTGAGTTTCTTTTTCTACATTTTTAAGATATCAAGATTGATTTGTACAAACGGAGATGTTAGCCATTTGAAAGCGAGGCGATGTTTACCAATAGGAATATATTTAGATCCCGCTTTGGTAGCATTTTTGTGCGCGGATCGACTCCAAGCCATTACGCTACTGTCTATTATTAGGAGCCTATTTTGCTGTCAGCTCTATTTCCGAAACGTTTAACTTGTTATTCCGTGGGTCTCCGGTGCTGGTCGTGGATAAATTGAGCTCACTTTCGTCGTAAATCACAGACTTTGATCGAGACTGGTTCACTTGTATTGTCATTATTTCGGTGCATGCCGCGGCTCTAAATTATTTTGAGCAAAACAAGCGCAGAATTTATCAACGTTAGTGATTTGATTCGAGGGGGAAACGGTCCTTTGTGTGAAAGCCTGAATATGTTGGGTAGATCGCGCGGAAATCCTAGTCCATCTGGGTTTATATAAGGACTGGCTTCACTTCTGGGTCATGTTTTGGTACATCCAGTTCCACAATTCGCTCGTTGAAGAGTTCAGGATGAGTCACTGATGAAAGCTCGCTGCCAAATGTCTATGAAACATGTTCAACACTCATAGTTATGTGTTTTGCTGTAGCTCAGCCTCGTTCGCCTGTTTTCGGTCTCACAACGCCTGGGCGCTGCTGTCTGCTGTTAATATCCAATGCAAGCAACAACGCCTCTATTAAACTGTAAGAAATGCCTGAAAGTTTGGCTCGGTCGAGTTAACTCGGCTATTGTGCAATTCGTGCTGACTTGCATCCAAGGATTGTAGGCTTGGTACAGTGGTTCTCAAAGTGGGTCCTTGCAGGGCTTCCAGTTGGTCCCCGGTAAATAAAGAATAGTTTAATTGAACTATTATCCCGCTCTCCAGAGGTTAGCACTATGAGAGAGAGTAAGGATTTCTGTTTTGTACATAGGTTTCACTGTTGTTCCCACCCTGTGCTATACACAGTTAATGTAATTCTGTATCAAATCATATCCAACAACTATCTTCTCAGTCGGGGTCCCTTGGGACAAAATGTTATCAGATGTCAGTTTGTGGTGTAATGCCTATCTATTTGGCATGAAAACCTTGGGCTACCTCTGGGCTAGACTGCTCATCTGAAACTGAAAGCAAGTATAGCACCTTCATGTCACGCCTAAAACCGTAACAGTGTTTGTTCATCACAGGAGCTATTACAGAGAAATGTGGCGGGGCAGACTTTGAGCCAGGGACTCTCTGGGCCCGTCTGTCAGGGAGCAGTTGCCATCTGCATCTCCGAGAGAGAGTTGAGCAACATGTTGTCCCGTGGAACTATTTTACTCAGAAACCTGGAGGAGAAAAAGCACACCACTAAACAGGAATCACAGTGTGGTTCATATTACAGTGGTGCTTAAACACTGGCTAGATATGACAAGCGCTATCAGAGCCACTGTGCGTAAAGCATTACTGTCCTCAAGAAAGTCCCAGACATCATCATGAATATTTAGTTTCACTTCACCTCAACTGATTAAAGAGTAGGACACAATGACCTACTTAGTACTGCAGAGTGGGAACCGGCAAGGCCATATAACCTGGCTTATGCACTGCGTTCTCTTATCGCCGCTCCAGGTAATGATTAGTGTGTGTGCACAACTTAAGGTGCCTTGTTATATAACTCCGAGCATCCACAGCTGCTTTGTTGCTGAGTAACTCTGACTCTTCCTGATCAGAGGCGACTAGACAGACGGGTGACTGTTCTCTGCTTGTCATTGTTACGGGCGATTCATACTCTGGAAAGCGGTAGTTTGTCTGAGGGAAAAGGAAAACCAGTGGCATGGCTTTTTTTGTGGGCAGTCCAATAAGTTGTTTTCATGGTGTGCGAGTGCCTATGTCCACATATTCCCCATAAAAAAGAAGAATTCCTTTCCAAGGAATTCAGTCTGCAGATTCTCATCTCGTTTTATCGTCTACTGCAGTGGATTTCTTCTTCTAAATACAAGTAGCCTGTGATGCTGAGCAAAAATAATTAATAGACTAAGTTGTGGTGGCTGTCTTTGGCTATGTTGTGGTAGAATTGTTACGCGCGTGTGTGTACACCATGTGTTACTATTTGTGAGTGGATGTCAATGAGAGAGCATGATGTGTTTCGTTAGCTCTCTAGCACATACCATTCCCTCCATTTCAACCCCCAGCTGGATTGGTCACAGGACAGGGCAAAAACACTCAGTCACGCTGGCCGGCTAAATTCAGGCCTAATTTAAGTCACTCCGTCTTCCTTCATAATGCGCGTCACTCCTCTGCTCTCCCTGCATTCCCATGTGTCCCCCCCCTTTGCGCTAATAGTCTCTTCACTAGTACAAAGCTCATAGATTCGGTCCAGAGGTTTTAGGACTGGATTTAACAAGAGTCTGTTAAACTTCTCCCCACAAGTTTTCTTATCAGAGGGCACATAGTTTTAAAAAGTAAGTACTGTTTCTGAATGTGAGTCATGATGGCCAAGAGCACGTTCACCATGACTAGGAGGAAACCTTGACCCCGCTGCACTGTACCAGGAAGAATAGGCCATGGGTGTGAACAGCTCCATGGTCTAGAACACAGCGTCTCTTTGCTTAGATAAAGTTTTGCACAAGAAGTTGCCTCAGAGCTTCTTTAGCTGAGTCACCTACATATGTTGTTTCCTACAGAAGTTGTCATTTGAGATGCTTGAGATAAGATCGCATTTGTCAGCAGACACATGAATATATGAACGCATGTCACAGATATAGATGAACAGTGGCAGCGGTATATAGAAACCGTGCATAAAGCAGTAGATATGAATAACACGGCCGGTTGCAGCAGTCCGTCGAATAGTCATTTGAAAGAATGTCTGACCACTGTATGTCAACGCAAGTTCACTGTCTCTTCCTCTCTCTCTCTCTCTCTCCCCCTCTCTCTCTCTCTTTCTCTCCAGTTGTCAGCTGAGGCAACAGCTTCCCAGTAAACACAGCGGTGCAAACAGATTCCTTAGCGGGGCAACCTCAAGGAAGGCCTCTCCAGAGGAAGTCACTGAACACCCACTCATTCCCGAGGGCTCCGAGTTACGCTCATGACACTTTTGGCACCCGACCTTCTTTTTTTTTTTCTTTTTTTTTTCCCCTACAGAGTTGACAAGCTATCCGACTCTGCAGCCCTCAGCAGAAGTGTAGCCCTCTGAGCGGGAGCTTTAATTATTACCTCCGTTAAAATGTAGTTGTAAATCAGACGTGATCTTTTCTCCCTCTCTAGAGCAGGAAATCAATATGCAAGACTGACCTACCTAGTGCTTTTTCTCCCAGGCTTAAATGTTCGCCTCCAAATCTGTGTGTTTTATTGAGTTACTGTGTTGAAGAGGGCCATTGAAAAATTTCGGAAACGAGACGTGAACCTCAAAAAAGATGATCAGTGAGACAAAAGACAGATGTTGCAATAGAGTCCTGTTTGTTTAGACTGATCGACGAATCTGGTGGCCAGAGTGTCGACATCCCCCTCCGCAGAGAAAAAAAAAGCTCTTCTGTTGCCAACACAAACAACTGAACTAAAACAGCAGGCAAAGGATTTCTTTGAGTCTTTTTGTTGTACCTGCTTATTCCCCCTGCCATAAAACCTGCCCCAGTCTTCGCCTTGCCCGGTTCTGTAAATTATAGTAAGAACAAAGGTAACTCTCACAGAGCCAGAGGAATCCAGAAGCGAAGATATTATTGATGCAGTAAATCGTATTGGACCCAAGTTACAATACAAACAGCCATGACTGGCAGTTGGCATAGACATCTCTAGTAGCTCCTTAATGATCACGATGGCTGGACTCAAGGACTAAACAGAGCAAGGAAATCCTCATATCTACATAAACTTTCCTTAAACTTGCACTTGTCCACACAAACAAAAACCCAGGAGGGTATTCTCTTTTGGAAAACCCTCTGCAAGTTCCTTAGCTCCAACTCTTCCCTTATTTTGCCCATGCCCTCCAGTGGAGCAAGGATGCCCCATAACACCCACCAGTGTTCTTGAGTAGGTGGACAAGGAGGAGGAGAACGGGAAGGAAATGACAGAGTGCATGACAGAATGCAAAGCGCTGGTGACGCCGTCCACGCGCAACGGCCACCGCGTCTTCAGCTACACGCTAGAGAGCCACACGGCGGCCGCCTTCGCCATCATGAACGAGCTGCGTCTGGAGCGGCAGCTGTGTGACGTGACGCTACGCGTGCGCTACAACGACCTGGAGGCGGTGGACTTCGTGGCCCACAAGGTGGTGCTGGCCTCATCCTCCCCGGTCTTCAGGGCCATGTTCACCAACGGCCTGAAGGAGTGCGGCATGGAGGTGGTGCCCATCGAGGGAATCCACCCCAGGGTGAGTCAGAAGGCGGTGTCGTCTTTTCTTTACAGACATTTCTCCTTTATTTGATAGTTGAGTCATGAGCAACCCCATCCCACTTACAGCCCATTAAACATGTTTTAGGGTCTCAGGGAACGGTACAGGAGGTATGGCCGTCTTAAAGGTGCAACGTATAGCAATTTAACATCAATAATTTATTACCACGTTAATTTTGAGACATTAGCATAGTGACCGTAAGTAATAAGACCATCTACAAGAAGATTGGCAGCCTCTACCAGCCTCTACATTGCATTTTAGTTTATGTGCCACTGGGTTGGAAATCTGCTAGATTGTTTTGCGGCACAAAGGGATATTGCTGTACCACACAAAACAGGAAGAGGGCGCTGTTCTTCCAGCACAAACTGAGCTAAAGCTTTCAGTTTCTCGCATTAGCAATTCTCTTTGCTACAGGAAGCAGAAGCGTTTATGGGAAATGGGGTCTTAATTCTGAGAATTAGCACTAACAATACACTGGCGTGGGATAGAGGCTACCAGTCGTCTCGACCATGGTCTCATTTGTTTATGATAATCCAAGACAATTAATTTCACAGTTATACATGATGTTTAAAATGGTACATGTGGCTTAAGTTACAATATATTACAGTAAAGATGCATTTCATACAAGCTGCTCTTTTCAACATGAGATTCTACTCTTGATAATGAAATTGGCAATGGCCAGTTTACCTACAGTAAACACTTGGAAATGGCTTCATCAAAGATGATAAAACTTTGTTGAGAACAGTCAGTTTGACCTCAATAATCAAATATTTCTGAACAGTACAGCATGTATTTTCTCAGACAGCCTGGGTGTTTGACAAACACATGCACACACACATGCACACAGTTACCAATCTGCCACTTGTTAGCTGAACAGATGCCAGTCAGTCCCTGGCTGGGAGTCTCACAGATAGACAAAGTGTCAGAGCCATGTCTCAGCCATGTACACTAAATAAAGATTGTGTGTGATTGCAATATAGCAGCAACTGATAAGCCTGGTTCACTGTCATGCAGACAACTCTGACAACTCAGGTCTGTACCACAGACAGCTCTGTTCCTCATTCGTGAACCACCATATGTGAAAAATATCTGGTCAAACAGTTAAATTTCTCTTCTCTGTCCCTTTCTGCCTTGATCCTGTCCCTCTATTCCTCCTCCTTTCCCTCTCCCCCATCTCTATCCATCTGCTACCCCCTCTCCTCTCCATAAATCCCTCATTTCATTCCCTCTTCTTTCCTTTTCCCTCCATTCTACCCTCTCCTTCCCTGCTATCCCTCGCCCCTCTCTCCCCTGTTCAGGTTATGGACAGACTGATAGAGTTCGCCTACACAGCCAGCATCTCTGTGGGGGAGAAGTGTGTGATCCATGTGATGAACGGCGCGGTCATGTACCAGATCGACAGTGTGGTCAAGGCCTGCTGTGACTTTCTGGTCCAGCAGCTTGACCCCAGCAACGCCATCGGCATCGCCAACTTTGCCGAGCAGATTGGCTGCACAGAGCTCCACCAGAAGGCCCGCGAGTACATCTACATGAACTTCAGCCAGGTAAAGTTTAAGCAGGATCACTAATGAAAGGTCGCAGGATCGCAAAGTACACATGCAGTGTTAATTAAGGTGGTATTGAGAGGGCAGTAGTCAAGAGAACTACATGAAACTTAGCCACGGACCTGTTGTGATATGCAGAGAGCTACTTATTCTAGCCACATAATTGTTAATGGATGGATGGTTTTGTTTGTACCATTCATTGACTTTCCCCTACTGTCATATATATAGGAGTTCAAGAGCCATCAGCCTTGGTTACGTGGTTTTGTGTAGTCTGAAACAACACATTGGTTTCACCTACTGTAATTTGGGGACAATGACTCTTATTCAAAAGGTTAGCATTTGAGCAGATTGAGTACAGGTCATCTCATCTAAAACTGATCTGGATGAACCCATCTTATCTTTGAGTTTCACTGTTAAGGCAGTTGCACATTCTATAGATAAATTCATCTGTGTGGTGCCAGCTCATAACTGAAAAAAAAGAAACAGAACTTGACTGTTTTCAGTCATTTTTGTGCCACGGCACTTGGGCGACTTTTCTGCTTCAGACCTGCAAACAATTGCCCTAGTTGTGCTAGTCAAGTATGTCTGCTATGAGTCATGGTATGAGTAGTATGTGGGTTAGGATCTTGGGGTTTACCTGTGCTTGAAGCAACTTAAATGGAAGTCAGTAGATACCATGTGGCACGGTAGAGATAAGATGACACTTTATTGATCCCTGTGGAGAAAGGTAGGTAGGTCAGAGTACTGAGGTAAAAAGTGAATCACATCAATTCTCGCCATGGATCAGTAGGAGAAACATATAAATAGAAACGTCACTGACACATTCAGTTCTTCATTATTTACTCATGATGATGAAATTCATCATCATGAGTAAAATTTCCTGGAATGAATTATGGTCTTCCAGTATACGCTTTTATTGAAAGAGTTAAGCTGAATGCAAATGCAAACCTATGTCATATTTATCATAAATAACAACAGAATATGCTATACTGTTTGATTAGACTTGGTTTAAAACTTTTAGCTACTTTCATGGCAGGACGCCAGTTTGTCTGGGTAGTCAGTCTGGGTCCCAGTGTAAATGAGCCTTCTCTTTTTACTGTATTGTCTTCCAAATAATCTTGAAATTTGACCTGAGTCTGAGTGACCTGAGTGACTTCTTTTTGGCAAGGGTTTGTCTAAACAAAGTGTCCTCCTGTTTTTGCTGTGTTTGATCGGATGTACCACGGTTACTTCTGTGACTTTTTCTAGAGATTTACCAAATGTTTGTTGTTTTCATGACTTGTAGACATTTGTTTTGATTCTTTCTCTATATAATTGAAATGGAGCACAACAATTGTCTTCAACAAATCTTTATTAAAAGTTTCCATTCCCGCTCCCGCTCCCAGGTGGCAACCCAGGAGGAGTTCTTCAACCTGTCCCACTGCCAGCTGGTGACCCTCATCAGCCGCGATGAGCTCAACGTGCGCTGCGAGTCCGAGGTCTTCCAGGCGTGCGTGGCCTGGGTGCGCTACGACCGCGAGAACCGGCGGCCGTACGTCCAGGCCTTACTGCAGGCTGTCCGCTGCCATTCCCTCACCCCCAACTTCCTGCAGGCTCAGCTCCAGTCTCTGGAATGGGACCCCCAGTGTAAAGACTACCTGGCCCAGATCTTCCAAGACCTCACCCTCCACAAGCCCACCAAAGTCAACTCCTGCCGGACCCCTAAGGTGCCGCAGCTCATCTACACGGCGGGGGGCTATTTCCGTCAGTCGCTCAGCTACCTGGAGGCGTATAACCCCTGTACTGGAGCCTGGCTGAGGCTAGCCGACCTGCAGGTGCCCCGGAGCGGCCTGGCCGCCTGTGTGATCAGTGGACTTTTCTATGCAGTTGGGGGAAGAAACAACGCTCCTGACGGCAACATGGACTCTAACACCTTGGACTGCTACAATCCCATGAACAACTGCTGGCTGCCCTGTGCACCGATGAGCGTGCCAAGGAACCGTATCGGCATTGGTGTCATCGACGGCATGATCTATGCAGTGGGCGGGTCACACGGGTGTATTCATCACAACAGTGTTGAAAGGTGAGTGAATCAGCAGTGGTTACAACTTTCAATGTGTTGCAAGTGGAATTTGGTTTGTCCTAGGTTGTTCTTAAAGTCCAATAAACTGGGATCAACTGAATATTTCAATAAATTGTAATGTGTATTGGTGGTTTGGCTTAGATTATCAATTGGATAATAAACAACCAATCGGGATATCTGACTAAAGGCAGTAGAGGTAATAAAGCTTATGCTCTGGTCTGTTTATTGTATTTGAGCAGTAAGTGCCCGGAGTGCAGGGATCAGGTAATTTCCTCTATCAATCTCCCCTGGAAATTAATTCGTTTTGCGAAACATTTTGTTCCACTTCCTATTAATATATTTTTAGATCACAGTCCGCTACAATGAGGAAGTCTTAACCTCCAGGGAAGATTTTTTGTGTTCTAAAACTAAACACCACATGAGGTGAGTGCTAAAAATAGAAGGGGAAAAAGTTCCCTTAGAATAATTGATCACATCCACTCCAGAAAGCACATCCTAACACTGTTCCTTCACCAAATCACAAAGAATTTAAGCTGTTTACCTTCTGTTCAGCTGTTATGTGTCTTTTTGTCTTGTAAGAAAAAATAAAAAAAATACTTGAGTAAACTGCCCACCCTCCTTAAAGAGTAATAATAAACAATTCCATTGAAAAAAAAAAAATGCTGATTTCTTTTAACACCCAGGTTATTAGCAATTCATCATCTTAAAAGTGCATTTTTGTTTGTTCGGCTGCTTCTCGACAGTTATTGGCTAGACAGTGAGCCAGCAACAGCATAAATTTTAGTGGACAATAAAACGAGCATTAAACGCCCAGCCCATCAACATGTCCCACCAACAAGTGTTTAATGTGTTTGTCCTGAACCACAGGCACAACTCAGGCCTAGAGAGGCACCGGTGACAAATGATGAACGTTAACTGGACAAACAAAATTGTCTGCAGAAAGAGCAAAATGCTTAACCTGTCAAATTGTCTGTAACACAGTGTATTACATTAATAGTCTATTGAGAATTCAGTGCCTAAAAGTCATACAAGCAGTGGGTTTTTGTATCGGTCGTACTCCTCGGCTGTGACGCAGGCGGGGGGCGATGACAAATGACAAATATTAACCGGGCAAACAAAGCTGTCTGTAGAAAGGGCATATGCCTAACCTGTCAGAATGTCAGCCTAATATTTCAGAATAAAAATTGATTGTGTCAGTTTAGCAGACTAGGGACACTGAAAGCGGACTCTAATGGATTCGTGCCGGTCCTCCCTCCGCAGGTATGATCCAGAGAGGGACCAGTGGCAGCTGGTAGCGCCCATGCTGACGCGGCGGATCGGCGTGGGGGTGGCCGTCATCAACCGGCTGCTGTACGCCGTGGGGGGGTTTGACGGGATCCACCGGCTCAGCTCCTCTGAGTGCTACAACCCCGAGAGGGACGAGTGGAGGACCATGGCCGCCATGAACACCGTCCGCTCTGGAGCAGGTGAGTGTCTCCAAAAGAATAAAGTCGACTTTTCAGGAATTAAGAGAAACAACCTTATTTTCATATCGACAGCCATGCATTTTTTTTAACAATAATACAATGGGGCTTTGGACAGAATTTGTGAGTCCTGGGGTCATGAAAGTTAGACAGTCCATAAATGGCGGTATAAAGCTTCAATTCAAGTTAAATCTATGTTTTCCTTGACCTTACCCTTGGATTTTTTCTAGTGAGATCACACCAACCAATACCAAACAGGAGGAGAGATGGAGTGTATTAGCCTTATCATCCATACAAAAACAAGCAATATGCATTTCTTATTCTGTCACAATAAATAAAAACTGATGCCCACTCTATTAAAAGAAATTATGGAAATGTCATCATAGATGCATTTATCTATAGGTAGTGGTAGTTGAGGAGGTGGTTGTACTGAAGTTAAGGAAGAGTATACTTATATAAATTAGTTGTATCAAGGTATTTCTAATTTGTAAACTTCTTTTCTAATCTTGTTTTATTAGTTTTATTGTTGTGAATGTGTATCATGGAATTCATTTATAGATTATCTTCAGACTATACAGCACTCTGCACGACCTCCACCTCCTCCTGAACATCTGTGTAAATGACAGGCCATTGTAACAAGATATTTGAAAACTATTTCAGGTATTTTAAACTACTTCAGATACTTACTTGCTTTTGACCCCTTCCATCTCCCTCCAGGTGTGTGCGCGCTGGGGAACCGCATCTACGTGATGGGCGGCTACGACGGCACCAACCAGCTGAACACAGTGGAGCGCTACGACGTGGAGACGGATACCTGGAGCTTTGCTGCCTCCATGAGGCACCGGCGCAGCGCTCTGGGAGTCACCACACACCACGGACGCATCTATGTGCTGGGTGAGTAGCTGGGATATGCAAAAAAAAGAACCTCATGCAACATTGTTTGCTGCAAGTTGTTTTTTTAATGCATGCAGGTACTAGACCTTCATCATGAAGGGAAACGCAAAGAAACCACTAGTAGGCTCACACACTGACATGGTGATACATCCCACTCCAGCTGGTCTCATTGATCTAACACCTGTCTATATACAGTATTTACACAGTTAACAGCCCTATGATTTAACCTGCACCTGTTGTTGTTTCCCTGAGAGTAAACAGCTATTTTCTCTGATGTTCAAAGAACTTTGCAGTGATTACAAGGTGAAGTGGGCTTATGTATTAATAAACACCTGTCTCTATTCAGTATTCACCCATTATTCACCCAAAAAAGAAAAAAAGCTATATGGATCCATTACATGGGGGTTGCTATTAATACATAGTTAAATAATATTATGTAACCAGTATTTATCTGTAATATATATTCCATTATTTATTTAGAGGAGGTCAGTATAATTACAGAATTGAAGGACCCTATGATTTAACCAACACTTGCCAATACAGCTGCAACATCTGTTTCTGGAAGTAAATTTAACATTCATTTTCCCATAGGGAATATGATTATTAGCTATAACGTTGACTAATAAGGTGTAAGGTAGATTTACAATGAAACGACTATACATGCTCCTGTAGAAGCCGTCAGTCAGTCTGATTTCAACTTCATTGTTAAGGAATCGTGTTCCCTGTGAAATATTACACTACCCACAAGCTTTAGTGAGTTCCCACCAAGAGAGACATCAGAGAGGTTGCTGTTACCATAGAAACAACACCTGTTACAAAGTTACGTGTAGTTGGTAGGAAGAAGAGAGTGAGGTAACGTTAGTTGGCTAGCAAAGTATCGGTGATTGAAGCCGCTCCAACATGGTTGTTGTCAGACATGATGCCATCAGGGAAAATCAGGGGAAGGGAATCAATGACATCACTCAGAATGCTCTATGGGATGAGTAGTTCATTCCCTCTTAAAGTCTTGCGCCCTTTCTTTGTTTTCCATGTTTTTTCTGAATCTATTGTTAAAAGCTTCTATTGTTAACAGATTTATGTTTCAGCTCTATAATCAGCATGCACCATTAATGAACTAAACAGGAAATATCAGGAGTACTGTATATTCATAGGCTAAAACATCTATGGTATGTTGACAGGAGGTTACGATGGCAACACTTTCCTGGACAGCGTGGAGTGTTACGACCCAGAGACGGACACGTGGTCAGAGGTGACGCGCATGACGTCGGGCCGGAGCGGCGTGGGTGTGGCCGTCACCATGGAGCCCTGCCAGAAAGAACTGTCTCAGTGTCAGAAAGCGGAGAGGGAGAGCGGCACGGCGTCACCGGCCTTCCACTCGACCACCTCCGGCTTCGGCTCTCACCACATCCCGCGGCACAACGAGCCCTTCGGCAAGGGCACCTGAGACCTGGACCCCCCCTCCGCTCTGAGCTCTCTCTTCTGTCTTCCATAATAAAAAAAATGGCTCCTCCCAGTTGAGAAGAAACAGAGGCGTACTGAAACACTCAAAGCTGCCTCTTTGATTCTCCAGCTGATATTTGATTTGAGTGAGGAGTTAAAAAACAAATCCCTAACACTTTATTTGGATAGTCCAATGTTGATACTCTACTATCAGGTGACAAAAAGTAAATGTTCAACAGAGTCACTTGCCTATTTGCTGCATCTCTGCAGACTATGTAACTCTAACACTGAACCCATTTCTAACCCTAACCCTAAGATTAACCCTAACCCAGACATTGAATATCTATGGACTACTTTTCAGTACACTTTTTACCGACTCATCATTGCCATTTGATGGTAAGTTGAGTATCAGCACTGGACTGTCCAAATATAATGTGACCACAAAAATCTTTCAGTTCAGTTCCCAAGATCTGGACTTTGAATTGTGATTGGTCAAATCAGACAGACCTCTGATCAGTCCACCTTCTGGCATTTGAAGTCCCCGATTGGACCAACATCTCCCGGGTTTAACCCACGGGAGAGAAGGGCTGTACACTGAAAATGGCCGTTTCTTGGCCTAGGGCTGCTCGAAGAGCAGTCAGGGGCTCTTTTTCTACTTCAAGACCAGCCTGTGCAGAACAGCTAAATCTACGCGGGGAGAAACATATTTCAAATAGATCCATTGTTTAAAAAAAACACAAAAGGAGAGAAGAAAAAGTAGCATTTGTCAGTATAAGGCAGTAGAGTTCAAAGTGCCATTACCATGCCTGTAGGCGTTAACTGTCGTCAGTATATTCTCTCAAGGTGCTTGAGTCGGAAAGGCACAAATTGAGGCGCAGTGTGGTGTGTAGGAATTGGCCAAGTTGACCCAGACGGCCACAAGATGAAGCTTAGACTTCAACACAATGTCTAAAATTCAGATATAATCAGAGAAAAGCAGGTGAATTCGATCTGAAAGTGTTGAATAGGTTTTAGCAAAATGGTGAGCGTCGCCTCTTGTGAATCGGAGCGGGTTCTGATGGATCGCTGTATGTGGAGTGCCAAGAGAACAGAGGAACAGGTTTTGACTATGTTTTAGAGGAAAGGGAATACTGTAGCATTTAGAAACTTATGATTCAAGACATCTCACTGAATGTGGTTTTTTTTTTAAAACACTAATCGCTGAAATCGCTCAGAACCTCCCCTACAGTCGACATTTGGTTTTCACGTCCGCCAGACCTCAAAAACACAAGTGACCATGTTTGTGCATTAGTGTTCAAATATTGTAATGAAAGAAAAAAAAATTGCTTAAAGAAATGTATTTGTAACAGCAATTTAAGCTACAAAGGTTTTTTAAGTGATGTTTTGTACATTGATATTCTAAGAAGTCTTGTACAGAATTTAAGAGCTCAGTTTTTTATTTATTTGTTCTGGTCCTCTTGTTTTCTTCCTCTAAACTGACATCGACTTTGTATTGAATTTGACTCTGGTGTTGTGTTTCTGACTAACTAGCATGCATTGTAACTAATTAGGAATGCCTGTGAATGCTAATTTTGAATGTTTGTAAAAAGTTTGCTTCAGTTTGAAAGGGACGACTTTTCCTGTCCGTCAGTAGTTGGAATGGAAATTAGAATATTTAAGGTCTGCTTTGTAAATTTTTTTCAGCAAACAATACCCTGTACAAAAATACATTGTAAAGTAAAAGTATATGTTTATTGTACCACCGTGGTCATGTCTTGATTTCCCTTTGTGAGCAGAAATTTGATGCAATGTAGACATTAATCTTAAAAAAAACCCATTTTAGATAAATACTTACCATATTAACCCCATGAACCTGGAGACAATATCTGCACACTCTAAACCTCTCTAATCACTTCTCCTTTCTCCTTCACATACACACACACACACACACACACCCTCTCTCACTCTATGGTTCACTGACATTACACCCCCACTGGGTTCTCTTTCACCAGAGTGAAGTATCAGAGAGACCCAGACACAAAGGTCTCACACATGCTTAAAACACACCCAGAAGCATACATGCATATGGCAGACACCCCACTTCTATGATGTGGCTATGGGGCCCCTCAAGGGCCAGTGTTTGGAGATGACACCAGAGACAGCTGCGCCCTCCACACATGAACATGAGCACACACACACACACACAAAACCACCCATTCATATGAATCTACGTGAGCACATCTGCTTTATTATTAATGGATGTGGCTAAAAGCGTTAATATGTATTTTAGTATGAAGCAAGGGTCTAGCTACTGAAACATGGGTAATACATTAAAATGTATGCACGTTTTCAGAGCGACATGCCACTAGATGGTGTCAAATCCCCTTTTAAATTGAACACAGCCTTTGTGTCAATAATATTACTAATAAATAATATAATAAATACAATATTACCGACTTCAGTTCCATTTGGGATAGCCTAGAAGTAGAGATAGATAGAAGTAAAGTCAAACTTTACTTGGATGTTTTGTCATAATTACGGTCTTACACATATCTCATAAAACCAGACCCAGCAAGTCTTACAAACGTGTTATTAATATAATCGGCCACCCATGATAGTTGTTGACACATCTCATTTCCTTGCTGAATCTGGCAGATGGATGTGATGGAGCGGCTGGCAAACCATCATTATCCAAAAGGAAAACTTCCCTGTTTGTGTTGGCTTACTTCAGTGAAAACATAATCTGTGGTGCCAGATAATAATAAAATATAGCGGCCCTCAAGAAAGAAGATTAACACTGAAAGCGACAGGAAAACTGCATTTTGATGTTTTAATATATGTCTCCTTAGGAAAAGAAAAAATACTGTAATCCTTTAATACATTACAGACCAAGCTTGTACAAATAGCACAGCAAATCATATAGGAGTCCCTGGAGGAATATTATAGCCAAGTCAACATTAGGGTTATTATGCCCTAACCCTAACAGAAAATCAGTATAATATTCACTATAAGGACTCAGAGTGGGTTCAAGGTGCTCAGTAGTGAGTTTAAAGTGACCTCGCACTGTATGGTATTTTATCTCCTGGTATCACTATAATATTCCCAAAGGATATATTATTATAGTAGCTGCTAGCCTACTACTATGCCACTACTGTGACATTTGTAGCCGGCTCTCCCTCTAAAGGTCGTTATAGGATTACTGTATCTCTTTTTGGATGAACATGAAGGACGAGCAAAAAGTCTCTGTCAAGCATAAGAGTCCCTGTTGTCGGCTGAAAGACTTTTCCGCCCCAATATACAAATTAGTTTGAACTTGATGCGTCAAGCCAGCAGATACAGCACGATAAGACAGGAAGTTAGAGTGTTGCCTAGCAGTACTAGTAGCAGTAGTATAGTTGCGTAGAATTTATATAGGGCCTAGTACATATCAAAACAGAGTAACAGTGTTCTACAAGAAAACAAAATAGGCCTAAAGAATAAAATACAAAAGGGAAAATGCACAAAATAATTAAAAGCTTGAAATATATGACTATGAGTAGCTGTGAAAAGGGCATTTCGGGATTTCGGGAGAAAAAAAATATGTGTCTTTTTCATTTATTGCAGATTCCGTTTTGGATATGGTCTTTATATTCTTTTTGGTAGGCTACTTTGTATTACTCAAAAAGCGTTGCAACAGGTTCGTCGATTTTATTTTTATTTTGAAAATCCTGCCCGGAAATGTTGTGTTCATTCTGTGTGGCTTAACACGATTGCCTCTTAAAACGCAAAAAAAAAAAAGGCTCCTGAGCGCTCCAGTTGATCCTGCTCGGACGCAGGTAAGTCGACTTCACCTGTAAAAGACTGAATCAGGTAGCCTACACAGCAGGCTCATATTTTAGGGACAAACTGGAAACATTTCCAAGACATTAAGTTTAGATTGTTCTGTGGAATAAATGTTTTTGAAGTTTCTTGATCTGCTGCAATGATTTTCTCGATTTCTTAACCCGCCTGTGTGAGGTTTCATTTTCAAACAACTGACATCAGGAACTAAATAATAATAATTGTTCTTATTTGGAGTGGCATTTGCAAATGTAGTGCGCATTAGTAAAGCTCTTTACCCCCATAATAATACTCAAGATAATGTCACCTCCCTATCTCTTCCCTGAGTCGTTCTTGTCTTTTTTGTTTCCAGACATTGTTGTCAAACTAGTTTATCCACTTTGAATACCCATACAGTGCAGAGGCAGATCATTCGTGTGTTCATGCAAGGCCCATAGATACATCCAGCTATTTATCCACCTAAGTACAACTGTGTTTTTGTGTCCTATACCTTTCAAACTTCTGACAAGTTGTTAAGAAACTGGACCTTGTTTCATCCAGCCTATTTGAGCCTCTCTTCTCTCCTCTCACTCTCAGTCACTGCTTGCCTTTCCATCATCAGTCTGGAGCAGCAGCCAGGATGATCCCAGTGGGTGAATTCAGAAACTTTGCCACAGAACAGAATCCACAGTTTCGGGTCCTGAAGCCGTGGTGGGACGTTTTCTCGGAGTACCTATGCATTGCCATGCTTATGATTGGAGTCTTTGGGTGCACCTTGCAGGTGAGGCGGCCTACAAACCAACCACTTTGTGATCATAAGCTCTTAAATCCTCAAATGTTAGGGTATGGGTGGAAATGGATTTAGCGACATCACTATTACCAGCCTAGTTGACGAGGGTGAAACATTCGCATCATTTGTAACTATTATGGCATGTCTGACTAACCTGTTGAGGGAGCAATGCTTTGTTCACAAACCCCCGCTTTGTCTAAATCTGGTGGCACATACCACAACAATTCCTACATTATCTGACCTCCAAGTTAAAAAAAACAGAGACAGTGTAACTGAACTAACCTTTGTCTCTCCTGACCCACTTACTGTGGATTCAAATCACTAACTTTCTGCTTAATGTGTCTCTCATCACCTGCTTATCATTACTGTGTCATATTAACTGAATCTAAAATAGAGCAGAAACAAAGAAATTAATACGTAAAAAGTGATAACTTGCAAGTTCCACTACTTGTTTTTTACATTGTCTCTCTGTAGACCAGGAGATAAGTGTATAGGTGGTGCTTTAAAAAAAAAAAACAATAGGGACAGTCAGTTCTCCTCAACAATTCTTCTTAAGAGACAGTAGTATTGACAAGAGAAGTACAGAACAGAGGAAACATTGAAGACAGCAGAAACATCTGTGCACCCAGAGGCGGCTGTCTAAACCACTACACCATCTAGGCACTACTTAGACTGGAGACAGACAGACCAGACTCAAGGAAAAAGGTTGGAGAGAAGAATAAAGATGTAAACTGCAAGACACCCCCTAAAAAACACCAAGGCACCATGTGTTGGTGTAAGAAAAGCTGGAAAATTATTTTATAAATAGTAACATCTGACTTTAAAGCCATGCAAGATCTAGATTAGAATTCTTCTACTTTTCTTTTCAAATAATATCATCTCTCCGTTTTAGTCAAAGTAACTTAAAAGCATTATGTTTTAGCAGCTGTTTAAAATGCATTAAAAACTAACCACTAGTCGAGTTAAGGTACTTGAGCAAAGTTTAGTAATATATAAAATATAACAATAAGTTGTAATATATAGTTAAAAATGTAGAGATGTTACAACTTTTGGAGTATGTTTTCTGTACTTTTAGTTTTACTTGACTATATTTTAAATGCTTACTCCTACTTTAACCTAAGTTTTATTTTTAGAAAGAGTAGTGAATGCAAGGAGATCTAGCAGCATCTTAATCTCACTTAATCTGCCATAAATGGCACTATTGCCTTGCAGCTGCTGATATGAGATGAAAAGGAACCATCCCCAAATTATTTGAATTGCTACATTGAGTCAGTCCATTAAGTTTTGGAGGGAAGGTTCAGGAACATGCAGAGAATCGTAATGTTTTTCATTCAAAAGTAACCCCACACTCACATTCACTAAAGTAATTTTCTAGACAAAAACTGAATGAGCCATACTTTGATTTGAGTGAAATAGTTTAGGACTGACTGCCTTGTATTGGTGTACGTAGCAAAATGCACTGTCATGTATTCCTAATAATTTCCATGCCTAGTTTACACATACAGTAGTTCATTCATTCATTCATTCATTCAACTTCCACAGCTCACCCAAGACAAGATCTCCTGTCTGCCCAGCCACTTCTCCAGCCCGACCCCTGAGGCGATCGACTGCAGCCACATCCGGGGCTACGGGGAGAACGAGACGTGGGAACACTCACTGGTCAAACCTGCCAGCCCCATCATCCGGGAGGTGTTTGGCCGCAAGAACAACCTGGACATCCACCAGTATGTGTTTGTCAACCACTATTGCTATGAGAGGGCTGTACATTGGTATGGCAAGTATTTCCCATACCTCGTTGTCATCCACACTATGATCTTCATGGTAGCCAGCAGCTTCTGGTTCAAGTTCCCAGGGACCTCTTCTAAAATTGAGCTCTTTGTCACCATCCTTGGGAAGTGCTTTGATTCCCCCTGGACCACGAGGGCCCTGAGTGAGGTTTCTGAGGAAAGAGGAGAGGAGAAGTTGGTTATTTTGAGGAGGAACACCATGTCAAAGTCTGCCCCAGATGGACCAGCAGCGGAAGAGGAAACTGTAGGGCTTCTTAGGTCTTCCTCTGTCAAGTCCAATCCAGACAAGAAGAATCCAGAGCCTCAGCCAGCCCCCTCAGTGCTGGATAAGAAGGAGGGAGAGCAGGCCAAGGCTTTGTTTGAGAAGGTGAAGAAGTTCAGAACTCATGTGGAGGAGGCAGACCTCCTCTATGTCATGTATGTGCTACAGACATCCCTCAAAGTCTTCAAGTTCCTTTTAATCACAATCTACAGTGCAGCCCTGGTTCCTAACATTGAGATTGTAGTGCGCTGTTCTGTTCCTCCTGAATTGACTGGTTTTGATATCTATTGCTGTAACCACAACAAGGCCCATCTTTTCTCTAAGCTGGCCTACTGCTATATCTGCTTTGTGGGAGTGTATGGACTTCTATGCATCTACACCCTCTACTGGCTATTCCATCGCCCTCTGAAAGAGTACTCCTTTGAGCAAGTGAGACTGGAGACAGGTATTAATGACATACCGGATGTGAAGAATGACTTTGCATTCCTCCTCCACCTCAGTGACCAATATGATGCTCTGTACTCAAAAAGATTTGCTGTCTTTCTATCTGAGGTCAGTGAGAGCCGTCTCCGCCAGGTCAACCTCAACCATGAGTGGACCGCCAAAAAGCTGCGCGCCCGTCTTGCTAAGAACTCCAGTGACCGGCTGGAGCTCCACCTGTTAATGCTGCCGGGGCTCCCGGACACTGTCTTTGAGATTGCAGAGGTGGAATCGCTCAAACTGGAGCTCCTTACTAATGTCACTATCTCAGGTAGTGTGGCACAGCTAGCTTCTCTTCAGGAGTTAGCACTGATCCACTGCCCCGCCAAGCTCCAGCTAGCTGCAATGACCCACCTCAAGGAACATTTAAAAGTCTTGCGTCTGGCGTTTGAGAGTTTAGAACAGGTGCCTGTGTGGATGTACACCCTACATGGCATGGAAGAGCTACATCTGAGTGGTCCTCTAACCAATGAGGTATCCCGAAGCGCCACTCTGGACTCCCTGAAGGACCTTAAAGCTCTGAGAGTGCTCACTCTCCGCAGCAACCTTACTAAGATCCCACCCAGCGTAGGGGATGTGGCATTCCAGCTGCAGCGGTTGTGTATCTATAATGAAGGTGGCAAGCTCCAAGCTTTTAGCAGCCTGAAGAAGTTAACCAACCTAGTCTCGTTGGAGTTAGTGGGCTGTGACCTGGAGCGTATCCCGAGTGCTGTCTTCAGCCTTTCTAACCTCCAGGAGTTGGACCTGAAGGAGAACAAGCTGACCACTGTGGAGGAGATCCTGAGCTTACAGCACTGTCGCCGTTTGGTGACACTCCGGCTGTGGCACAACGCCATCACCTACATCCCCGAGCATATCAGCAAACTGCACTCCCTGGAGACGCTGGACATTAGCTGGAACAAGCTCCGAAAGCTGCCTTCCAGGATGTTCTACTGCACCAAGCTTAGGCACCTGGATGTGTCCCACAACCAGATGACCTCCCTCCCTCCTGAGGTGGGCATCCTGCAGAGCCTCCAGTTCTTCTCTGCAGCTTACAACTCCTTAGAGACACTGCCAGAGGAGCTGTTCTCCTGTAAAAGGCTAAAGATTTTGGCTCTTGGAAACAATCGCCTGTCTTCCCTTAACCCCAGAGTGGCCAACCTGGCCCAGCTAGTCCGCCTAGAGGTCAAGGGGAACCGCCTGGAGTCTCTACCGCTGGAGATAGGGGACTGTCCCGCGCTGAATCTCAGTGGGGTGGTAGTAGAGGACAGCCTGGTGGATCAGCTGCCATCAGATGTACGAAACAGAATGACTGACAGATGATTTAGAAGAGCTAAGAGTTGGCATTACCATTTTTTTATTTTTTTTTTTGTAATGTAGTGGTCTGTGGTGTTCGGACTTGCATGGATGGCACAGAATGTGTCAAGAGTAGCAGTCCATGCCATTAGGGGACATTTTTCATACAATACACAAGGGAAACCATAACCAAAACCATCACTGAACATAAAAGGATAAGCAAACACTTAAGACTTGAGATATGAACAATTTTGAGTAAACGGTTTGTTTTGTCTTATTTAAAATCAGTCATCATACAATGTGTGGTCAAATCAGTGTAATGCGTGAATGATCTACTTGCACATTTTTATTTGAAAATATTGTATACACGTTTTAATCTAAATATGTTTTTTTTAAACATTTTTCTATGTAAATGGATACTGTGTAAATACTTTCCTACATTTGTTTTTACTGAAACTGGATTTCTATGCAACTGGTTTTACGGTTTGAGGAAGGGGAGGACAGATCATATAGTCATGTGAAGTTTGCCAGAAAAGACTGATGAAATGGGCTTCAGGTTCCTGTTATGCTGAGTTGGACAGCCGGTTTCTGTTTGTCTGTCTGCAAGATATCTAAAAAAGTTATAAATGGAGTTGCACAAAACAAGGAAGAATTGATTAACTTTTCACACCAATTGGCCAAAGATGGGTGTGGCTTCTCACTAAAAAACATATAACTTCAAAACAGATTCACATAACACCATCAAACTTTGTGTACCTATCAGCAGACATAAGAAGACGCACTGGAGAGCGGTTTAGACATATCTGCCCTGCCAATTTTTGGTAGAAGGCCCTAAAGGCCACAGAACAGCTATAGAGCTGATTGGCCATGTGGTTTTGTGATAATCGGCTTAAAAGTGGCTAGAATTTGAACAGAGATGTCTCATGACCCATTTCAGGTCCCATCATGAAAATGTGTATATCTTCTGATGTGAAACAAGTTGGTAATGGGGTATGGAAGAAATTATTAACTTTTGGTGAAAATCCAACATGTAGAACTGGCATATATTGACAATTGCATAGCATTGGTGGATGTATGCACTCTTTGTGAATTTTTCAGGGCAAGAGGGGATGGGTTACTATCCTGTATCCTGTTCAACAGGTTTATAGAGCATGAACAACTGTTTCCTACAGCGCAGTGGCTCATGTTGCTGCCTTTCAATAGAAGCACAATGGGTGTTCATCTCTCTCTTCACATATTCATTCAAATGGAGGGAAGCCTGAATTCATACATGGGATTATGAATCAGATGAAAGTAAATATGATATTCAGTGTGCATAACAGAATACAGTAAGCAATGTTTTTCTGAAAGAAAAAACTGAAAAAGTGAAAGCTGCTGTCTTTGAAATGCCTTTTAGATGAATATTATGTTGAGTACATGACTGTGGTGGGTAATGTATTGTTCCCTTTTACCATTTTTCAACACACTACACAAATATCGATGGGAAGATTACTGCTTCTCTTTTTTTTCTATTTACTACCTCGTCAGCACAATTCACTATTTACAATTAGATATGGGAAAATCAGGATGTGATATCCAGAGAATACTGTTAATGAATCTGGCTGTAATATAATAGTAAGAAGTAAAGGTACCAAAAACATTTGAACACACATTGGCCTGTTCAATAACATTATCAAACACTTGAGCAAATAACAGAGTGCTTTATGAACGATGCCCATTGAAACAAGGAAATAAAAACAATTTGAACTTTTTCTGGTGCCACATTGGGTGTCAGTGTAGTTACTCATGCTTAGAGACCTATTTACACGTGGCTGTTCATTACCTTATACTTGGCAATCTCTTTCAGATACTGTCTCCCTCCCTCTCTCTCTCTCTCTCTCTCTCTCTCTCTCTGTTTCTCTCTCTCACACAAACACACAAATGCACACTTGCTTTCCCTCTTTATCTTGTCTTTCTCTTTTTCTTTCTCCCTGTTCCTGTGTCTCTCTTGCACTCACAAACTCACACAACAAAACTGTGCTCCGCAGTCAGTGCACAGTCATGTCCTGGCTTGTATCTCCACAACAGGGGATCCTATCAGCCGGTGTAGGGACATACCTCAGTAATGCCCAAACACACACTGACCTGCCCACGCTGACACACACCTCCAGGGCCATAGGGAAACCTTGTCTTTTCTGTTTCAGCTTTTCTAATTGAGTTGGACAGGAGCAGAATATGCCACCGTTGTTGAAGAAAGAGAGAGAGATTGAACCGAATGGAAATTTCCATAGCTGGAATTGTATGCACCACTTCATAATGCTCTGGCAATCATTTCCCTATTTCCCTTCACCTCACCGAAGGTGGCAGTAAAGTGTCGCCAGTGTTAGCCAAACAGATGAGATAATAGTAGTAGCTAATAGTTTACAGCACACTTGGGGTGCTTTCCAGTGGAAGTACAATTAGCTTGGCTGGATTCACAAACAACAGATTATTACTCCAAGATGCATTAGTCATTAAAGAGGGGGGTTGATACAGTATATGCTACTACTGCTGCGCCTCAGTGTCAAGTTTATGTAGTATGCCAATAGGCCTGGTTGTCCTAATGCAATATTTACACTTGTTTGACTTACAGGAAAATCAGAGAGGGAAACTCCTTGACAGTTAGTTCCTCTTGTTCCAGAGTCTAAATGGTTAGAATTCCATTCCAGTCGGCTTTAATTCCACGCAACCTGCATGCAAACGTTTTGATGAATCCAACTGAATAGTGAATTGAAGTGTTGCAACCTACCGCAGTTATAAAGCATGTGTTGGTGCCAGATGTGATCACATTTTACAATGACTCACCATGTGTGACTTCAAGGTGACATAAATCAAGATGAAAGTTCAGAACTCATGGAATACTACAGTGTATTACCACTGAGTGACTATCTTGTTTATTTTATGGAGTTTTATTTTAAAGACTCATAAAGGAGAACTTTCTGCACTGTAACCTCTACCCCCTGTTGGACTTCTTAACACAACGTATCATGTATAGCATGAGCTGCAGAGGCTGACACCAGTGACATGAGTTCAGACAGTTCACCCCTTGTCATATTCTCTGGAAGAGGAACTAAAACTCTCCCACCAAAAACTTTACGTCACAGCTTGATTTATCTCAGCACCATCATCATGTATTCCCATGAATCATGGATTCAACTCTGTGTATGTGTGTGACCATGTGTAAGGGGGTGGACTCACACTCGAGTCACATCTCTGTCTCTCTCTTCACAGTCTTATCTCTCCTAACTTACATGGGAGATGAACTACAACCATGTTTACCCAAGGAGTATTTTCAGATCCAGGGCCACACCCGCATCTGTGCTCAGTAAAGTCAGTCACTATCATGCGTACAACTGTTTTGTACCTGATTTAAGTGTTAGGGTAAGAAAATATAGTTTAATGCAGCGAAGAGGTCCAGAGCGCTGTGTCTTTATTATGGAAGATGAGTCAGCGGTAGCATAGAAGACAGAGAAGCAGGCTGCTGACTGGAAGGTTGCAGTTTCAAAACCCAAGACCGGCTGGGAAAATGTGGGTGGGGAAAATGCATGACAAACACTCCCTCCTCCCTCAACAAGTACTGCTGAAGTTGTTGTTGACTGTGGTTGTACTGTGCAGCTCCCAGGTGTGAATGCATGGAACTATATGAATGTGAGGCAGGGAGGTGAAAACAGTCAAACCCACGCAAACCCATGTTACTAGATCACAGGGTATCTAGATCAAAGAAAACCTAATGTAAGTTTCTGTGATTTCCCTCAACAAAGTCGATAAAAGGATAAAAGGCAGCATAGAAAAATACAAGATAGAGAATGAAAACAGAAAATAAGAGAATGAAATGTCTTTCAACCCGTACCAGTGTTGATACTGAGAAATCTGCATGAAGAACATGCAGAACATTAGTGATGATGACATACGCCTTTACACAGAGGACTGGGGGCACAGCGGTTGAAACGTATCTCTTCTCTGGCCAGGTTAAGTTTTGCCCGTGACACACAAGCAAACAAAATGTCCATTGTGCCGTCGGAGAACCCCGAGCACCAACATGAGCGAACTGTCCCGCTCTGACCGACAAGCCTCAACAACACAGGGCCCTCATTCATTTAGTGTGTTTTAATCCAGCTATCTGTGTGACCTCAAGAGCGTTTTCACTGTGCAGCGCATTCCATTGTAGAGTCATTATAAATGTCCTTGGTGAGTCACCTTGGAGAAGCGCTGGACCCTGGGTGTGCGTGTGTGTGATGTGTTGAACAAAGTACACAAAGTACACAAAGTACACGGATTTACTTCTGTATCCTACAGCAGAATTTGTTTTATCAAAGCATTTAAAATGTCAAGGGAAAAGGCTGTTAATCTGGTTTAAGAAGGACCCCTGTATAATACAGACACATTTACCCACTCTGATTATGAATTGAGTGGTGACCTCTTGTGGATGTAAAGCACAAATACAGCTCATGACTACCCACTGAGGAGGCTTTTGCTTCTTACTTTCTGTGTCTCATTAGTACTATACTGCTCTCATTGGTTCAGGTAATCAACAATATGACTTTGCAGTTTGTAATAATACTTTCTTATAAATAAGAGTCAGTTTAAGCTATTTACCCATGTTTGTCTTGCCAATTACATACTAGCTTATACTGTTCAGAATAAAAAAAAATGAAACAAAACAAAGGCATCAAGTTCAACACTTTATTTTGTGCTTCCGTCCTCCAATAGGAAAGTGAATACTTTCAATTTTGTTTTAAAAGTATTTATATAAATAACATTTCAACAATTCACAATAAATGTAGCTATTTACAAAGTCACTGGAATATTCAGTCCTATTCCAAAAAATAAATAAGAGTAAATTCAAAATCTAAGTACATCTAATTAAGAGAAACATAACTATGCAAAGCAATCAGGGTGCACCATGTCAAGTTTTGTAAAAGTAAAAAAAAAAAACACAAACATCAACACTTAAAATTGTTACACAATGAGAAATAATAATGCAGTCATTACAAAACACTGGGGAAAACTATCTACAATTGTGCACTCCCAATCCATAGGGAAAAGAGATACATATAAGGTGCCTAAATTGCACTGTGCAAAAGAGGTGTCTACGTGTCCACCCATCCACTGAAAATAAGCTGCCAAGACAATACGTTCAGTATCATCAAATATCAACGTTGAGCCACTATTTAAAAAAAAAAAAAAACATCAATCCTTTACACAGCAATGAATTCAAGTCACCAGGTTTAAAGAGAAGAGTTTTGGGGGAAGGTTACCCAGAAGGCACCCAGCACGCAGAATGCTGACTAACTATGAACGTGAGCGAACACCAAGTCAATCATATCAGGCACACATGAAGCTCGGGCCACGTCTACCGCCGTCTGACCGCTGGTGTTGGCGTGCTTCAGGTTGGATCGCGGTGCCAAGAACTCCACCACGTCCCGGTGGCCCTCCCGGATGGCAATATGGATGGGCAGGGCGCCGCTCTGGTCCGGGATGTTTAGTGATGCGCCGTACTCTACCAGGACCTGCAGAGTGTCAAGGAATCCCGTTCGGGCCGCGTCGTGGATCGGAGCTATTCCGTGTTTGTCCTGGACGTTGGGGTCTGCTCCATTTTCCAACAGCAAACTGGCTACCTTGGAGTTCCCCATCATCATCACCTTTAGGAGATATGTGAAGAGAGGTCAGATGACAAGATACCAAATTCAACATCTATGTGTAAATGGCAGGATTTGATCCTTGGTTCTCTCACATAGAACAGAGGCTTCTTAACATTTCCATGTCAACAATTTCTAAAGAGATACGCTTTAATACTGGCCACTGACCCCAATTTGATAAGAAAGTGTTAGGACTTGGTATTATATAACTGTCTATAGTGTAGGTGGGAAGAAAGCAACAGTGGGGAGAGGGAAACCTGTGATGACAACAGTCATCCTTATACATTCTCTCTGTACTACTTTCTAGTGAGTGAAATAATAAACTATTTATCGTACTGCTGGTGCCTCCCTGGTCCCCAGACTCCACTGTGGGGACTACTGACTTAAAGACATAATCACCAACACATATCTGACTATGTGGAGTTATAACACATTCATAACAGTCGATTACTTGAGAGATAATTGAAGAAAGCTATAAGTTAGTCTCGATTAGACGTCTAAGAGGAGGCGAGCTGAATCAATAACTAGTCAACAAACGGAACGCCCTCCCAGACTACAGAAAACGTACTTCAATTTTACAGACAACAATCAGGTTGGTATGAATCATGTGTTATTATTACAAGCTAACAGCTCCTCACCTGTAAGGCGGTCCTGCCGAACTCATTGAGTGTGTCAGGATGCACCCTGCATTCCTCCAGGATCCTCTGCACCTCGCTGCTATTCCCGTTGGCTGCTGCCGCCGTCAGAGCTTTACCGGCATCCATCTGACTGAGGACCATTATAGATAACGGGCAGGTCTTTCTGCCTGTTCAGTAGGAAATTACATTAGTTACAGTTACATTGAAACCTAATTAATGGCAGCTTATATCGCTGGTAAGGGCATGATAAACAGTAAATTAGCCTAATGACGCGACCGACCAGGATTGAGGAAGTTATAGCTAGCTATGTTATCCGGCTAACTTCAGTTCCCCATTGACGCCATGTTAACTGACGATGCTGACTAGCTTACATAACACCGTTTTCACAAATCGTACATTTAAACAAGGCAGGGAAGCCCCGTGAAATGATATTACTGCCTAGGGAGAGATGCGTCAACGGCACAGATAATTAGCACCCCGGCTAACTGATGCTAACGTTAAAAGGCGAACAAATGAGGGGTAATTGTAGAGGGTTTTTACATACCTTGTTCGATTTGAGAAGATCCAGAGGTCCGCACGCTTTTCTATACCGGTGTTTCTAAAGACCAGTAACTTTCAAATAATATCAAGACAAGAAGGGTTTATCAACATTACAAAATACGACATTTGCGCGCTGAGATCCACACAGCAGTGTCCCCCCGGCTACAATTTACAAACATTGGAGAGAACTTACTTTGGCCAATCACGGCACGCCTAGTGGGCGTTGTTCTCCCATATATGGCGAAAGGGGTGGAGTTACAACTCTGTTACTATACTATCACTGTGGTAACAGCAGCAGCCAACCAATGAGAGCATCGAGCGCAGAAAGCGGGCTATTCGTATACGTTGATGTCTTCAAAGGGCAGTTCATTCATATTTCTGACCTTTGGTTGTAGATCTCCAGAGGCGAGTGTGGAAAAAAGGCGGGTGTGAGTTTTAATTTTAGGCGGAATTAGTACTGTGATTGCACAATAATGTATTGCTTCATTATGAAGAGAAAATCTGCCCTAAAATGTTTTTCCAAACAAATAAGAAAAAGAAAGAGTGTGCAACAAAAATACCAATGACAAAATGTTTTTAAGGGTATAATTTGATAAACATTTTAATTTTAATTTGCAATGGTCTAGCAATCAAACCATTAAAATCAAGATTCACGCTGTTTTCATAAAACAAAGTCTTTTACATCAAGCAGAGCAGGTGAAATTTATAGACATTCTTTTGGAGTGCAATTAAAGTGATCATTGGACGGGCCTCTGGAAGTCCTGGGAGTGAGGAATAGCCCTTAGGTTTTAAGTGTTTGTCCGCAGTTGGTAATCTAAATGAAAAGAGAACAAGTGTAGAGGGGGAAATTATAAAGTTCAAATGTCATTCAAATTCTAACATGCATCCAGTGTTTACCACTTGTTTATATCTGTGGCAAGTCTTATACATTGCGGTCTTATATTGTATATGAGGTGGAAAGTTAGCCCAACTTACCTCCACTCTGTGTAATGTACCGGACCCAGGGTAAAGCCTGGTAACCACTTTTTTCTATGATCTTCATATATCGCACCTGGTGAAAGGGAACAACAAAGACAGAACAGGTTAAGGCAAGAAACAATGTGCATTGCCAAACAAAATAAGTCAATTCCAGTTTGCCAGTCCAAGCATATCAGCTCTCACACAAATGTGAGACTTCCCACAGGCTATAGATTATAAACGCCCTTTGCTGAGCAGTGATAATCTCAGCTGCTGGTTAGAACTGGTATAACTATTCATATAAAGGTGAAAGTATTATACTGCACTCTGACAGGCTTAGACCCAGAATAAGTGCATAAGCTCTCACTTATTTAATCATAAGCTATATTGTTGGGTTTTTGAGCTAAAAAGAAACCCTCTGCATGCACACATAGACACACACACACACATACCTGTATCCCTGAGACTGTGAAGTATGGGATTTCAAAGTTGACAGTAATGGGAGGCTTGCCCTCCATCTCAGCATTCTCCACACTGGGCAGACCAAAGTGAGCCCTCATTAGAAATTCTTTACCTCCCTGGATGGATGGATGGATTAGACAGACAGAGAGACAGGTAAACAAGCAGACAGACAGACAGACAGATAGAGAGAGACAGGGGAAGGGGGATACAAAACAAATCTAAATCTTTGATCAGAACATCACCAAAATACAATATTTATTAAAGCAAGCAATATCATATGAATTGCTGGGAAAGGCTGTTTATTGCATAAAACACATTGATTTGTGGGCTTCTTACAGGGAAAGATTTGATGGTCCACACCACCAGGTTCTTCTCAGGAACATATTTGGCGTGGCCTGTGCTGGTTTTGAACTTGGGCGAATCGGCATCACTGGGTACAGGGACCCTCACCTCCACATTATTCGCCACAGACTGTTTTTTAAACTGTCCTTTAGCCTAGAATAGAATAGAAAAAAGCACAATACACAAGACAGTGTGTGAAGGCCTGCAAGTTTTGCTCTGAGCTCAAACACAACTGCCTCTGGGAGTGAACAACTTAAGTTACATCCACAAAGACAGCGCATGCATCAGTTTGCAAAGAGTAAACAAAAACTGGACACACAAGTTACAGCTGGAGACAATGGAGACTCAATACTGTATTAGTGAGTTGTATTAGCAGCTACAACAGAGGTCATCTTTTCTCTGTTCCTTGTTTCATAACAGAACGCCATACTCTTCTCCAGTGATGACAAGGTGCAACCAAAAATGTTTAGAAATATGCATGTGACACATTTTGTTGCCTAGGTAATTAAATGATCATAAGTCAGTACCTTAACCATGATTTCCACTCTACTGTGAGAGAATTTCTCTATGACTGATTCAATCCATATCAGAGGCTTCACCTGTAAGAGACAGAGGATGGGGTTTAATCTTACAATAGAATCTAAAAATGACGTAACATGACAACACATTTTTAAGTTACATCAATAAATACTTTGTCATTCAGTGTGTTTTCATGTACACCAATATCCTGCTATTTGTTATGCATTTGTTATTTTTCCCATATTGGAGATGCTGGCCCTGTATAGCTCAATGGGTTAAACAAGGCACTAACACTGTCAGGAATTTGATTCCTACTGGGACCACCTATACTAAAAATATATATATTATTCGGAGCTTAGCTGAGATATAAGCTATTGTCTGACATACTGTGTGCATGTAAGCACACTCTAATTACAAAAGCCCTTGAGCTTCAAGAGATACTGGACCCTTATGTGTTATTCTGGATAAGCATTCTGTCAGAGCATAACCCTAACCCTGCACTTAATATTAAGTGAGGAATACTAACTATTATATATGAATATGAGGGACTGAACAGGACTAACGTGAGTGTTGATGCGGTATGACATGAGTTCAGACTCCCCATCTGGAGGGATGAAGGAGATGGTGCGGTCACTCTCGAAGCGCGAGAGGCGCACGCACTGATGGAACTTCACATCTTCCATGGTCACCGTCTTCCCCTTGTCACCTGAACACAAAAACAACAAAATGATTGGGTATTTCTTGATAAAACAGAGAAACTAAAGTCATTTATGACAGACAGACAGCTAGATAGATAGGCAGATAGGTAGATATAGACAGAGAGGTGTGCACATACGTCCAGTGAGGGCGAACAGCACTCGATCGTTGAGGCCCAGCCGTAGCTCAGGCATCCCAGACAGCATGGTCTTCAGCTTGATGCTGCCCACAATGTCACTGCTCATCACACTGCCATTAGCATTGACCTGTAAGCAAACAACACAGTGTGAGTGGTGAATCAATATTTGATTAATAGATAAGGGTTAGATAATCTCATGTATTTAGTCAATTAAACCAAACAATAATTAGATAATAAGCACAGCATACATCACAAGATATATAGATTGAATTTCCATGCATGAAATCACTTCATATTCTACTAAAAAAGTGATGTAATGACACTACTGTCATTAGTACTACTCATAATAATAATAATAACAATAATTTTGTATGGAACATTTCCTATCGTATTATAGAGCGATAAATAAGAAGTAACTAATGTGTTAAGTGTGGCATAAAAGCAATAACACAATTATATTAATAATTCATTAGCTATAATACAGGGAGGTCTTGCACTACTTGCTCCATTATGGCCTATTTGGCAGAACAGAAATTTACATAAAACACACCTACTCTACTGTCTATATTCCTGACTAGTCACCAGTCAATTCTACCTGTGACTGACTAAATCAACAACTACAAATGTAGCCATCATAGAAATCCCACTTTTTACAAGCTTGCCCCATTCCAACAGAATATTAAACAACATCCTACAGTGACAACATAGGACAGATGCAGGGTGGGGTGAGCTTTTGCAACAGTTACACCTACAGTGTCTTTTCCACCTGCTGTGGTTATCAATGCTGCTCTCTCTGACTTGTTCAAGTAGAGCAATAAATCAGCCCCCCATATTCCAGCTTACCAGCACATTAATGGACTCGATGACATCAATAAACACCTCATTCTTCTTGTACTTGATGCCCTCTGACCTCCAGGAGACGGCGTTGGTGACGGTGGTCGGCACCTTGCTCTTGGCCACCTCCAGCTTTGCCCCCTCCTGGGTGATGTACCTGCAGGGAGGAGACGGTCTGCTGTGACACACATCACGCTCCTATGTTTTGGGATCAGTGCCTCAAAATTACAAAATGCTGTGTGTGTGTGTGTGTGTGTGTGTGTGTGGCTGAGTCTCACTCCTGTAGGATCTTGCTGTCGGTAGTCTGGGGGAATCCAAAGTCCATCAGCTCGTCCAGCAGCTCGTAGACGACCACAAAATTGTCCTGAATACTCTCCTCCTCCAGCTCTTTAAAGTACTCTGTAAACACCTACATTACACACAACAGACACCAGCCTTAAATGTTGCAATTCATCTTAATTGTCGGTTTTTAGTTTGGATCATCTTTCTTTCTGACTTCTGAATAGTGAAAGAGGCAGGAGTCTTTGCCTGTTCCAAAATGCTCAGTACACCTCTATCATACACTTTAATTCCTTCAGCTTCATAGATCTGATAGGATGATATGCACAAAGGAAAAGAGGAACTACAAGAGGAATACCATTTGGAAATGAATCAAATCTCAGGCATGTTTCATACCCACTCACCTCAACTAGTTTGTAGAGAAACGAGTACACAAGAGAGGCATTGGAGTTCTTGTTTGTAGTGGCCACCACTGTATAGGGATCAGGTCAAGGAGTACTTAACACATTTATGCTATATTACAATTAAGGTCACTATTATTGTTCACTTATTTGCAGTTTTACCCTATGACCAAAATTTGAATGTTGAATTTGTTTGGGGGAATCCTCTTTGCAATTAATCACTAATGATTGACAACGATGGATGAAATTCATGAATCTATGCCACATTAATCAAGTTTTTAGTGTCTGTGTTGTTGCTGAATGCGCTTTACTTGTGGTCCACATGTCACTGATGGGTCAACTATACTGCTGGAAACTTGTGCATCATGACTGTAATTGAAACTACTGTATGGTGTAATCTGCGACAGCAACATCCAGGAAAAAGATACAGTACAGGTTGCTGTGCTTGATCCACAGGAAGTGAACACTGCCATGTGACATCACGGGGCAGACGAGCCCCTCCTCTTCCTGTTGCATGAGTAAAGGCAGGAAGTGGTCGATCTCCGCCATGTCCACATCGCCTTTGTAGTTCCGACAAATCAGCACCTGAGCGAGCAGAAAAACATCACATGGTCATCAGACATTTGTGTCTCAATCTAGGTGTGGTAGCTACTAGTTTTCTATATTTGTTCATTAGAGGTGGACCATCACAGCATGAAAATAAATAATAATTAAAACAGAAAAATATGGCCCAATTTCCCTATGAAATCCAAAACACTTATGTGGCTAATATTTAGAATGGGCACTTGACCACAATAAATATCCAAGCAGAACTGGTAAACTGCAACCTGCCCTAGAACCAAAACTGGGACCACATAGGCCCAATATGGCAGAAAACAATAACTGCTACAAAGTATGCATTAAAGGAAAACAATGTTATACATTATAATAAATGTGCATTGTGTAACATGCTGAAAATAGCTGAATAGAGATAACAATGCAGCCTCTATCTGTCTCCAATCTGCTCTGAACGCTGAGTGATGGGTGTGTTCTCAGTGTCATCTCTATGTGGAGTGAATGTGCAATCTGTTCATCCTATCTCTCTTGACAGTTCCTTACCAGAGGGGCTCCGCAACTTTTTTATCTGGATCCCCAGACAGATCCACATTAGATCAAAGTCCTTTATTTGACAAAAACTCTGTCCTAAGGAACCACATCTGAGATGCTTTTCTGCTTGTGATTTAGTGCAGAATTGCGTAAATATGTGGGGAACAGTCATCCTTCCCCATTCTGTCACTGAGCTTCCAGTGAGTGAAAGTGAAATTAAATTATTCCTGGCGTTGCTGGGGACCCCCTGAAATCCTCTCAAGGACCCCTGGAGGTCCCAAGACCATACTTTCGGAACACTGTGTTACCATGCTACAGTGGATAGATAAGATGTGAAAGATAGGGTCAGAACAGGTCTAACCTGACTCCTGCTCAAGATGCGATATTTAAGACTATACTGCCAGGTTATAAGCAGCACCTTGCCTGGATTAGATTAATTAAATGGATTGTGAATGGCATATGCTGCTGTACAAAACACACATTCGTGTATCGCAGGCTGCTGCTAATACCGGACACCTGAAACCGTGTTTACTTCCCCTCCCTTTTCTTTGTAGAACTAACTTCTGTCTCAAGTTACATTTTCTGTCTGGAAAGAAAAGAATGATTTCTCCCCCTCGTGTTAAGTAATGTTATGAAGATAACAATACAAATGCCATGACTGTAGGCTACATGTATGTGCTGCAGCACAATTGGTCACTTTCACTCTCTGGTGTCATGAAGTTATTTGAAGCTGCAGCCTGCATTTCCACTGACAGGTTTGCGGAAGTGACAAGGATAAAGGCCGATGAATGGGTCAGTCGCGAGCTATTTATTAATTTTTAACGACGTAGAAGAATGCTATTAATGTTTTACAGTTTAAGACAACAGTTAAAACTTGACCGAAAGAGGAGCGAAAGAAAGTGGGTCTTTGCGGTTTGATAAACGGTCGTGGCACAAGCCACTCTAAGCCGAAGTAAATTATCAATAATGTCTACAATGTGCCTGAGGATTGATCTTACCTTTCCCTTCAAATCCAGCACAAATACAGCGGAGGCAGACATTGTGTTTGTATCCACACAGCCGCAGCACGCGAGTCTAAAAAGCTACACAAACTAAATTTATTCTTCCAATCCGGTCTTCACTTGTATGAATTTCGTGTCGTCATGTAGCAAACTGGAAGTATTCATAGGCTAAAGGTGATCATGGATTCCACCGTTTCTTTTTCCTGAAGGTGTCGTGACGTCATCACATCCAGGTGAAACATTCACCAGAGTCGCGCTCACCTGAATGGGAGGGAGGTGGGTGCGCTGTTCAGTTTATCCGCCAGAGGGCGCTACAGATCCACAAATCAACATGGACCTCGTCCTCTGCCTGGCCTGCTGACTTCATGCCCTTCGATTTATATGACAGGCCGTTTTGTCATTTATTCCCTAATCCACTACTCACTAAAAGTATAGTATTGGTAAATTATAGTTTACCATTATTCATTTTTTAGTCACTAGTCACTATTTTGCCAGTCATAAGTTGCTATTGTAATTGTACTAGTTGCTATGTAATATACGTATACTTGATCTAATTACAGGTACTATAGTGACTAACTTGGTTTTTGCTAGTCACTTTTCTTCTTTTACTACTAACAATTTAATAAGTACTAGTACTTTTTTCTTAGTTATAAGTAACTAATAAAAATTTTGCCAGTCACTTTTATATTCTTACCAGTAAAAATGACTAGTGAAATAATAACTAGTAAAGTCGTATAACCTGTGTATGTTCATATGTGCCCTCAGTCTGCCTGTAATTTTTTGTCCATCAGGAATACAGGCTGCTGTGCCATAATCCTGAGGATCCTTTTGGTGGAGCATTTTTCCACCAAAAGGTGGCAGACAACAAGCATTGCACACTTCATAAATACGGCTGTATTTTTATACTGGAAGCCAGTGTATGTAATGTAAGGACACACTGACAGTGATGAATCAGTGAAAATGGCTATGTGATCTCATTAACACACAAAGATAAAACACAAATATAACACACAAAAAACAAGGCTGGCTTCTATTAAAGTATGAATTATATTGGATTGCACATGTCAAAAGAGAAATACATCTGAATTTCAATTTCTAAATACCAGGTGGGAATAGAGGGAAGTTGAGGGAATTCTTGACACATACTGTACGTTATTCTTAGCTCTTCCAAAATCTCAGACAGTATCAGTGAACATTCACTGTTCTTTTCCATAACAGATATTGTCACAACTCCTTAGCTGTGATGAGTCACAGATGCACAGCTCCATAGATAATGAACTTACAAACATGAACAGAAGTATCTGTGACAACATTCAGGATATCTGCAGATATGTATTGGCCAGTTTTGGACTGGTGGCGCTACTATGATATGAAGTGAATTTGAATGTAAGGCTCAAGATAAACATTGTACTCCAACAAATCCGTCTCCCATTCACTGTGTACGGAGCCGTTCCAGATTCAACATCGGTTTGACATCTCAAATTATAGCTTCAGCCCATTATTTACTGGCTTGTAAGAATAGCACTGCTGAATACTTGAAATGAGTACTATTACCTTTTCATCGCACATTTACCAACCCTGTCAGAGTCCTCGTAAAATTATCTGTCAAAGTTATAAAAGACTTTAAAAGAGTGTGGCGGCCTTGAGTTAAGTTATTATCTCAATATTTTAACTGAACTTTAGAGTTTTACAATGACCTACATCCTGCAGCAATAACAGAAGCATTCATTGCTCATGTGCTTTTGGAACTTCTTAAGCCATAAACCTTAGTCTACAACACCTACCAAACCCCCCTTGGGCCTCTTTGTGCAGTATCATACCCTAGATCCCTGTCCCCCTCCATAGACCTACAGTAGGTCTGGTTCTTATCAGTCACGTGAAGTCAGTGACGGAGAACAGCACTGTGCCATAACGGAGGTGTGTGAATGTGTGCTTTGAGGGCCAGATCAGATCAGTCTTCTCCAACATCCCACTCCTTTTGTCCATATAGGCTTGGTTCCTGTTATCTGCATGCTGTTTATCTAATGAGACATAATCAGATCTGACCTATAAACCAGATAGCAACACCTTGTTGAAACACATGTAATGTTCACACAGGATGTGATCTATAGCGTCGTATAGTGTCATAAAGGCTCTGCTGAAGCATTATGTGGCGCTACAAAACACACTTGGAGCCATTTACTTTTTGACTCAATTACTTGTATTTACACTTTATATAGTAATTAGTGCATACCCACTCTCCAGTTTGCCTGCATTCAAGTCAAAGTTAGCATTCACAAATATGTGGCTTTTAACCTTTAAATGCATAACATGGGTCATTTTGACCCAGGCTGTTCTTTTTGTTTATATAGGTCTGCAACAAATACACTCATACTGTTGTCATTCCATGTATTCCTGAAAAAAATGTTATGATCGCTACTCATTTTGAATTTTGTGACTATCTTTCTAGTTAAAATATAAGAAAAAATAAATTCTAAAACATGTAATACGGTTTATTTGCACATATGTTATGGAAAAGACTAGTTTTAAAATGTCATGCATCTAATGGTTAAAAGTTTCCCCCACAAGCCAGTTCAATCTGAGGCAACAGGAGGAGCATTTTCAATTAATGTAAACATCAACATTCTGGCCTTCAGCTCCCACTTCATGTATTTTGATGGCTGTTCCCATTGGTTTCTGTGATCTGGATTAGACAGGAGAAGAAAAGTAATGCAGACATAACTGCTTCCCCACACGGAGTCTGAGGCCCAACACAAACATATGGAAACACTTCACTGGTCAGACAAGTTGAAAACAAAAGATTTTCCCTCTCTTTACCCCTGCAGCTCTAAGTCAGTCATACCATATTTGACCTAATGCTACTAGTAGCTTTCTGCAAACATATGCCTACTTTATTATGATCAATCCTTTATTACATGCAATTTACAGTCAATACTCAGCATTAACCAGGGGTCAATATAGTTGATATGTGGTGTTATACCCAATTGTAGATTAATAGTGAACATCTATGGCAGTCTTTCCCTCATCTTTCTAACCCAGTGACACGGGTCAAGAGATGGTGATAGGGGGCTGCAGGTAGTGCAGTGGCACCCCAGTCCATGATACTGGGTTTCTCAAGCACATGAGATGAGGTGAACTGGGATTTCTAAAAACATCTTAGCGCCAAGATCGTCTTAGATCCATTGTAGAGCAACATTAAGGTCTGATGCCTTGGGAAGGACAACTCTGAGTTGTATTCTGCAAGCTTTCCTGGATATCCACCCATGCACTCTGCTGTTAAAAAGCAGAGTTGATGTGAAAAGACCTGGTTGGGGTCAGACCAGTTCAGCTCAGCATGGCAGATTAGAGTGAAAGAGATACTGCATGATATGCGTCATGATAATAGCTGCGGGTGCTGACTCTAGAATTGATATGTGAGACCCAACAGAGACGCTCACGACCTCCATCACCTTTAAGTAATGGATCTCCCCCGGTTAACATCCTAGAAATACACGAGTGTATTAAAAAATACAATTATCTCTATTACAATACATTTGATTTGGCTCGACAGCGGTGTGTCAAGTGCATCCTCCCCCTGCTGCCTGAGCAGGAGACGCTGCAGTTCGGCTTGTTTGGCTTTCGGTCGCCAGGCAGAGACGAAACAGGTTATTGTTGTTACCTTATCATCAGGACAGTAAGTGCCCTGTGTGGTAACCTGACAGGGGAATATCTATCCTCCCATCCACCCCCCTCCTCCCCCCTGTTGTCATTTTTTTTTTGAGGACACGCCCCCCTTCGCTTACGACTCAGTGGTGTGAGATTCAGCTCCGCCCCTTTTGTGACCGGTCGGCCAATGGGGAGACGGCGGACATATGTAAATAGTGAGGTGAGGAGAAGACACGGAAGAAAGACGGCATTATGCAACCCCACCCTCCCTTCCTCTTCCCCATAGACACATGCCTCCATCCCTCAGGGAACAGGTGTCATTTGTCACCAGAGCTTCAGGGCTTCAGGTGTATGTATCTATTGCCTCAGGGGGAGGGCGCATTGGCACTGAGGTTAATTTGTTATGAATAGAGCCAAGTGTCAACAATGGCGTTGCTAATGATGGAAAGACAAGACGCCAAGATTTCCACTGGTGCACAGTATGTACTCTGTCCATAGATGTGATTGGTTGGAAATTACCTTGGAAAGGTGGAAGTAAAGTGGCACACACACAACTGATGATCAAAGACTTACAGAAGTGTAGACCTGTGACTCTTTGCACAGTTGCAGTGTTTGATGTTTGCAAATGCCATCAGGATGACGGCGACAGGAGATACTGGATGTGATGAGTCTCTACAGTGGAATGTGGATCCCAGTTCCTGACAGGCAACATACCACAGTTTCCCAGTGTGATGACCTGACAGCAGGGCTCGTCCCTGAGCAGGGCCTGTCCCTGACGTGGAGCTCAGCTTACACACACACACACACACACACACACACACACACCCATAGACACACGCAGGCACAGAAACACACAATTTCTATGAGACACGCTCACGTTTCTGGCTCAAGGCTTTGCAGGCCTTGGAAGCGCAGGGCAAATTTCCACAGTTTCTGTAATCAGAGAAGCAAAGGTCAGGACTGTGGGTTTGTCTCTGTAGGAGAGGTAGGAGGCATGAGCTAGCGCCCATGGGAGAAACTGTAAATTTTGGCTGCTAGGCTGAAATATTTTAGAAACCATGACCTGTGGCGTGAGAATCCTGATCCTCCAGTCTCTGTGTCATGTACTCAAGCCAAAAAGCTATGATTTACATCCGTTTTTTCCTACCGCTCAATACTTCCTCATAATGATATGTCTTTTATTGGCTTGTATTTTGAGCCTCATAAAATTAATACATCCTCCTTCTCTATCTAGACTACTGTATGCTATTGGCTGTATCACTTCCCAGTCACTATTGACGTTACATTACTTACCCACTCAACCTCTGCCACTAAAAATGGCTTCCCTTTCTTTCTCTCCGATGCACTGTAGCGCTGATGGGGCGTGTCGTTTATGGAGAGGAACCATCATTAAGGATGAATTATGGATGAGGCTGATTATGTTAGGGAGGGGATGATGGCCTGTTGGCTTGTACGGGTGTGTCAGGTCCATCCGGACTAGACGAACAGCTTTGTTTCTTCACCCATGTATGATTTTTATATCCGTCCTTTTTGATCTAGTGTGTGTGAGGCACCTTGAATTGCACTCTTCATGCAAATTTCTGCTTCATTTCACGTTTTCCTCTCATTTACGGGAAATCCTGCTGAAGTGTTTAGGCGGAAATTCCAACATAAGGTTATGAATACGGAGAGACAAAAGAAATCGTCCATGCTTGGCTTTCCAAAGCCGAAGCCAAGTCAAGTTTAGTCACTTGATGACATCACCAGAGTTAAAAAAACCCCACCAACTCATGTTTTTTGTATCAAATTCCTTTCCCCTTTGATCCGGTGGAGCAGGGGAGGCGCTCTGGGTGGTTCCCAATGAACCACTTTAAGGAAAACATGAAACATTACAGCGCGCACATCCATCATTCCCCACTGTAATTGACCCAAATAACCGTCTCAGTTCCCTGTAATGTGAGGAGGCAAAAGGAGTTTTATACATTTGGAGCTCTTTTAAAAGTTGAGATTACTCGGTGACTTTCTGTTGAAATGAGTTATAGTTTAAGAATCAGCTTGACTCAATCTACGCCAAATCATTGTGGGACAGGACAGGCCAAAGGCTGTCCTGACACACACAGATGATAAATCTGCCTCTCAGCCAGTAGTGGAGTGACAGGTGAAATCAGCAGATCATTCAAATGAGAGGAAACACATTTGTTTAAATTGGATTAGGCACAAGCACGTTGCATTCCCCCTCGTAAGACCTCAACATGTGATAACAAATCTGGAAAACAAGGCAGCGAGGAGAGAGAAGAGTGTGGTGGTGATTAGTCCTGGTGCATGTTCAGTATTGTGTTATAGATGGAGACTAAATGTAGGCTAATGTTTCCAGTCAGCATACACAATAGACAGGTTTCATAACAGGTTTCATCGACATTCATAGTGCCTAGTCTTGGAATTATTTTCTTTTTCAAAGGAGAGCTCCATTAAAAATTGTTTTAGTTTAGTGCTGAGATTAATCCATATCTCATGTCCCACATATTAGTGTATAATCATGGGTTATTATCAGGCTTGTATAGGACAGTGTGTCCTCTCAGAATATCATGTTGTGTCATGTAATGTTAGCAGTTCATCTCCTGTACCAATTGTACAACTGTCCCTTGGGAAAGTGAAAGACAGATAAACAAATAATTTTCTTTTATTTAACAAAGCACAACAAAAATAAACAGGTGCCAAAATTCAAATAGCTGAACAGCAAGTTGAACAAAGCGTTCTGCGTGTAACAAGCAGACTGTTACTGTGCACTCGATCCTACAGACTGGCGCATACATTCTGGTGTGATGGAGAACATTGTGCTTTGCACACTATGTGCCTTCGACTATAAACTCACAGTGGAAAAAATGTCACTTTATGAAACAAAATTAGCATCATTTATCACTGCATGTGAAACAAAAACAGTGAGGAACAAGCAGAGCTTCTTGTACTTCATTACTTTATAACATGTAGCCTACTGTTGCAAATGACGAGCGCTACCCAGCAGCAACAATGAACCCATACAGTTGTCTAAGGATGTCATATACACAAAACAGACCAGGATTGCAAGGGTTTGATTGAACATAAGTTACATAACTTAAATTTACACTGTAGAGGTTAGACTGACTTGTCTGGAACAACAGTTCACCATGCAAGGTGCTGATGTGTTGATATATGTATTTACAGCCAGAGAAGTACTACAGTAAGATGACAAAAATCAAAAACCTTCACTCATATATTCATATAAATAAATAAAGGAATCTCCAGTATTTACAGTATTTCTTGGTTTACAATGTACAAATGTAAAAAGGTAACACCGCGGTGAACATATGGAGTGTTTACAAAATATTTACACAAACTATTTACAGTGTCCTGAAAAGTAATTACCCACAATGTCATTCAACAACTTTTTACTTTTAACAACCTTCAGCTATCCACACTAGCACTACAAAAGAAAGTGTTTTCCTTCAATTTGGTTTGGAGTTCAGAAAATTCAGCAGCTTTTCCACTCACAATGTAAACCATCTCTGAATCATCATCTCTCACCACACAAATAACTTATTTTGGGAATTGGTCACGAAAGGGAGAAATAATATAAGGGTGCTGATTTAGATGGGAGTATTAGTTTGCTGCAAAACTACAATGGACGATGAAGAAGATGATGCCTTTGATATGGGAGCTAACAAGATGTGCAACTCTGAACCCAAGAGAAGAGTAGGCAGCAGTGTAATTACTAAGGCAACTACTGAGTGGGACTAAAGCACCATGGTATTAACTAAAACTGAATAATAATAATAAGGCATTTACTGTATGTACACCCAATAAATTTAGCTAAAGCTGGGCAATACTGCCAATATGGGCAGGCAAATGTTAAATGGATGGAAAAGGCACACAGATAGGTTGCACTTTACACATTAGACTTGCAAAATGAAGACCCAGTATCAGGTCCATTTAGGAAATCCACATACAAAGCCAAGCTGTGTAAAAAAACATGCGTATCCTTGTTAAATTAGTGCTTGTAAAATGATAAGCCTATCTTGAGATCTCAATAACTGCTTGTAATGGCACAGTAAACACTACCCAATATAACCTTAACATGGCTATAAACACATCTCCTGCCTTGAGCCGATTCTGTGCAAAACAACATTCTGTATAATATTTCAGCTCAGGAAAGTAAAATGATATTGAACTCTGCAACTCTAGTTAGATGGAAATGAAATCATGGTCAAAAACAGAAGAGAATGTAACGTCACAAGTGATTATGCAAAGTTAACAAAGTGAAGAGGACAAGCAAGTAAGCTAGACAGTGTTTCTCAGATAAGAACTTCAATGTGTCAAGGAGTCGAGGAGTCAGAGCCAGCGCTCCGAAGTAAAGAAAATAATTTACTTCAACCATGCATCAGTCCTTTATTTTGAAGCCATTTTGTGGTCGGACAAAATGGCTCCCTGCAGTTTTATTTCGTTTTGTCATACTAGACCACGGCTTCAAGGATCTTCTGTTTTTCTTTTTTTTTTCCTTTTCAGTTCTTCCTTCAGACTTGGACGGCACAGTGCTGAGGTCAGAAACGTAAGCCACAGAATGAGGTCACGGGGGGGAGGGAGGGGCGTGTAAGCAGCAGCAGTACATAAGATGGCCTTTGTTGCCTCACCTTTGCTTCAGAAAAAAAAAATATCACTTTAAATAAAACGATGGTCTTCTTCATCTCTGCGTCATGCAATGTCCACGTCCTCCATGCTCAACATTTGCCTCTGAAAAAAATGGGGGAATTTGAATGAGAAAAGACGAAACACAATATTTTAAAATTTTGAGAGACAAACAATAAGAAGATATATGTATCTAATAACATTTCAGGCATTAAAGTGAAGCTACCTGAGGATAAACGTAGCCCTCGGAGCTGTTCCTGCAGATGTGCAGCTCGTCCTCGGTGGTTTTCTGGTACACCGGGTTATCAAAGTGGATGGTGTTGGTGTTCTTCAGACGCCAGTGTCTCCATAGCAACACCGCTCCAAAGACCACCAGGCACATCACCACTACAGAGGAGGAGGAGGGGGTCAAAGGTCATTTGGTGAGATCAGAGGGACCAGTGTAATTGAGTGGATATCAAACAGCTAGTTAGATTGAATCTCAAAGGACAGGCTGTGTTTGTGTTGATGCAGAGACCGGGGCTGAAACTCACTTATGGGCAGCACAATGTAGAGAGCAGCTGGGTGGGAGGACTGGGCTTCTTTGGGCAGCGCTGCAAGTCTGTTGTTCGCTGAAAAAGCAGAGAATACAATTTTTGAGTTCTATAATCTTATAATATGATATTCTAATAACATAACTGAATCTAACATGTGAGGGATAATGTACAGTGAGATCTTGACTCAAAGCAGTTTGATGACCATACATTATCCTGCTTATTACATGACTACTTGCCAAATAAAATTAATATTTGATAAAAAAAAAAAATATTGATTTAAAATGATTTCCCTACGTAATTTAGAAGCTTTCACCATACAATAGTAGTAACTGAGGAGTAACATCTTTCTGTTGTTGCAAGTTAATTTGATCTGATTGATTTGATTGAAATCAACTGGACTTCTTGACATGATTAGATGTGAAACAGCCATCTGTTATTCAGAAATAACAGACCACAGAATGCATTCATTGGCCAGAGAGGCAGTGTAAAACTATACAGTATCTGAGTCATTATTCTTAGTATGGACTCTACAGATTGTGGGTGTAAATTCTGTGTACCAATGTCTCTTCTGTTGCAGATATATTATACTCATGACAATGGCTGGCATCACTTTATCAATATACTGTTCTGTTCCCCCCCTCCTGTACCTTGAGCAGTGACCTCAGACTGCTGTGTGCTCTGAGCGGAGGTGAGGTCGGGGTCTTGGGGCTGGACGCCAGGGGCGGAGGAGGTAGATATAGCGGATGTAGGTGTTTTGGTAGCTCTGGTTGTAGTAGTGGTGGTGGGAGTAGTAGTAGAGGTAGTAGTGGGGAGAGGCTGTCCGGCTGTAGACTTGGACGGGGCTCTAGTTGTAGGTGGTGCAGCAGTTTTGGCCTCAACAGGAGGGGAGACTGGGCCTGTTGGGAAAGAGAGACATAAGAGACACAATTGATTTTGGTTCATTTGTCAGTTTTTATTGACAAATGGCCTCATTGTGTGTGTATGTCAGGTGCAAGAGCCACTCACCTGCCACACATTTCCTCATGTCAGGTCCCAGGCTCATGCTGTCAGGACAGGCGCAGGTGTATTTCGGAGAGCGCGGGTTGATCAGAGGGGCAGGGAGGCACAGAAACTCGCAACCTCCGTTCATACTGTTACTCTCTCTGCACCAGTTCTTACCTACCGGACAGGGGGGAATAATGAAAGAGAAAGCATTAGAACCTGACAATATTTTGTTGTTTTGTTTTGGTAGTTTTGAAGTGTGGTGAGGCTGCTGTACCGATGGGCTGCTTGAGGTTGTGGTACAGTACGATGTCCTCTGGCTGGTCCAGGTCCTCCACCAGCTCTGTGATGTCTCCTCCTGTCAGACGGTTGGCGCTCATAACCACACTGTTGGCCACGTCAGTCCAGTAGACTTTCTCCTGTGAATACGGAAAATACCCTACTTTTAGTATTTAATTACAGTTTAACAATGACATTACTTTGTTTTATTGCTTCATTCTGTCTTTATTTGCTACAATTTCTTCAATACACGCGGCTTAATTATGATTACAAAAGACTTAACACCACTGATCCTAATTTATAAGAAATAAAGTTCGTACTCAACAGTTAAAGCTCTGGCTTTAAAGCCATTTTGGCTGGATACTGTTCAGCCTGAAGAACTGGATAACTGAATGGTTTGAAATAATACAGTTAAAGCTGGCCGATTGGCTGAGCTCATTAATATGGGATAATGAGTGAGTATAACAATACATTGGTAAAATTTGTAAATTGCACCACGGTGTGCTACGCAGAAACCAAGGAGGGATTATTTGCCCCCTAGGGTGATCGGGTTGATTCATATTTATGACCAACCTTCCTTTTCCTTTTAATTCTGCCATTTAAACCAACTTATAGTTCGTTATAGTTAGTTATGAGAGCATTAGACGCTGTCCTCTTCAGTAATCATATCAAATTACCGATTCAATTTCATTATTGTCATGACACAACATGACCGTGTACATATACCCACATGACATCTTTTTCACATGGCAATAAACTGACCATTTAGCATCATCACTAACCTCAAAGACAGTCAGAGAGAGGGGGTGGGACAGCTTGTCCTCACTGAAAATGAGAGTGTGCCGCGTCCCTCCGTTCACGTCGATGCTGGAGAGAGTGTGCATCTTGGAGTCGACCCAGTAGAGACGCTGGTTGACCATGTCTGTCCAGACAGAGCGTGAGACACAGAGAGAGAGAGAGAGATTTGACTGATTGTTAGCAAAAATACTGCAGTACATTCATTATACAGTATCAGCCGAGGAAAACAACTCTTTCCATGTAACGTGTCTATGAAGTGTCCTCTTACCCAGGGTGATGCCATTGGGCCAGACGATGTTGTCCGTCACCAAGGCGATGCGGTCGGCTCCATTCAACCCGCTCTTCTCAATCTTGGCCTCGTTGCCCCAGTCAGTCCAGTACATGAAGCTACAAAGGACACGCAAAACGATATATAAACATTAGAACCACAAGCCTGCATAATTACTGGAAAGTTGCAGTCGATCCCGATGTTAAAAAAGTAAATTTCAGTAATTGAGAGTCATTAAAGTTGAGATATCTGTCCATGTCTGGTATGTTACTCACTTATTTACTGGGTCCACTGCAATGGCTCTTGGCTTCTCCAGGCCCTCTGTGATCAGCGTCTTCCTCTTACTGCCATCTGTAGTTGCCACGGAGATAGTCTTCATGCCGCTGTCAGTCCAGTAGATGTTGCCATGGATCCAGTCGACTGCGATGCCCTCGGGCGCTTCAATCCCGCTGTCAATTACCACAGCGTGGTGAGAGGAATTACCAGCCACGTCCATCTTGGAGCTGAGGGGGATGGGGAGGTAAAGAGTAAAAGGAAGGTAAGCAAATGACGACGCAGATATCGAGTGATCGAGATGGAGAGATCAATAAGGCTTCAGTGTTATTAACCTGTAGACTTTCTTCAGGGAGAGGTCGGACCAGAAGATCATCTTGCTCGGCATGTCCAAGTCCAGAGCCGCCACGTTCTTCAGCAGGGGGATCACGCGAACGTACTCCCTGCGGTCCACCGTCATCTTCCTCACCTCGTGTTTGTTGGTGAAGAACAGGTAGGGGACGGTGCCTGGAGGAGACAGAGTGGAATAGTTACAGTCAAGCGTTGGCTTTTCAAATAGCGCAGTAGATTTACGGTGTTCACGCATTTCAGTCGATGCTCTATAGTGTTCATATGTTTCAGAATTGTTTGTAGATGTTACAAAGCACTTTACACTTAAAAAAAAAGATCCTCCGCAAATTCAAATGATACCTGATTCAGCTTTGCAGGTCTTGCTGGCTGGGTCGATCTCGTAGCCCGTCTCACAGTCGCACTTGTAGCTGCCAGGCAGGTTGATACAGATCTGACTGCAAGTGTCTGGGTCAGCACATTCATCAATGTCTGCAGGTGGGGGGAGGAAGGGGTCAAAGGTCAAATTATAGTGATAGCAGAGAGGATGTTTCAAAAAAGACCTTTTCTGTACCTTTGTTTTTTTTAACTTTAACCCATATTGTCTTCTGCAAGGGTGAAGGACATTTTCTCACAAAAGTCAAGTTTTCCTACGCTGGTTTCCTAAAATACTTGTCAGGACCCAAAGCTGGATACTGGCCTACTTCTAAAACCTCATCATTAGTTTGGGTCCCAGGGTGAGACTGAATTCCTAAACTCTGTTTTAGATCCTTTAAATGAGTCACATTCAAAGTCCACATGCAAGTGCTGAGTGAGGTCCGCTCCTCTCACCTTCACAGGTTTTCTTGTCCGCCTTCAGGCCGTATCCAGCGGGGCAGGAGCAGTTGTAGCCGACCTTCAGATCTTCACAGGTGTGGGAGCAGCCTCCGTTTCCACTCAAACACTCGTTGTTGTCTGTGGGCAGCCAGATACCAACAGCGTTCATGACAGTGTTTTTCCTTATGGGAGCTCAAACCACAAACTACCTTGGCCAGTCAGCCCAGGCTACTTGGCTGGCTGTTCCTCTCATATTTTCCTAGCTAAGATGTGGCTTCCCTTTTTTTCCCTCAGCAATGGTATGTTGGAATAGGAGCTGAGAGTATTCCCAAACAAAACTTCCTGACTTGATGTATTTTGGCTCTGGGGTTTTACAAGCAGTAAGGCTGACAAAAACATTGACAAAAACAGAGATTGGGGGCACTCACCGCACTCCTTGATTGGTTCATCTGACCAGTCCCTGCAGTCCCTCTCTTTGTTGCACACCTTCTCCATGCTGATACACTCCCCACTGCGGCACTTGAACATGGTAGGGCCTTCACATACGTTTACTGGGGAGAAGAGCAGGGGAATAGAACTCAATTAGATGGATAAACTGTCGTCTAATCATAACAGAGAGAATTTATGACACACTGCGGCACATCTTAAGGCCTGACAATGTGTCTTCTTAAGCTGAAATAGCTCAAGAGGCATATATTAACAACACATACAGTTAATTGTGTGGGTGAAACTAGTCTGGCTCTCAGAGAGGAGATGCGATTGGGTCTGAGAGTCACCTTTGTGGCAGCCGATCTCGTCGCTCAGGTCCCTGCAGTCGTACTCTTTGTCACACTGGCGGCTGCCATGGATACAGGAGCCGTCGTTACACTGGAACTCATCCGGGCGGCAAGTGGGGCGACCTAGAAAGGAAGACAAATGGATGAAAAGGAGATAGAGACAGAGAGCAAGACAGAAGAGAAATGAGGAGGAGAGTGAGAGAGCGGGGCTAGATGTGGACTAGTGAGAAAATCGTTGCTGACATTGATTCATTGCGGCTCATGTGTCATTATTGATCATAGTGAGTTAGTGCAGGTGGTTATTGTGTATGCTCCAGTATGAATGCATCCATTGAGTTCAATTTTCTATTTGAATTCAAGTGAAGTACAAGTCTGAGAATCTAAGAGTTGCCAGAACACTGCAGAAGAAAACAGAGATGATGAAAGAAATGAGAAAAGAGTATAAATGTCCGACTCACTGCAGTTGGCCTCGTCCGATCCGTCCCGGCAGTCCGCGCCCCCGTCGCAGCGCCAGCTACCGTGGACGCACGCGCCGCTGCCGCAGTGGAACTCGTGGGCTCCGCAGGGCGCCGCCGTCTTCTCCGGCTGCCGGCCCACGCAGTTCTGCGGCCACTCGTCGGAGCCGTCGGCGCAGTCCTGGTCCCCGTCGCACGCCCACAGGCCCGGCACGCACACCGTGTTGTTGCACTGGAAGGCGCCCGAGCTGCAGGTGGCCTTGGGGCAGGAGGCCTCGTCCGAGCCGTCCAGACAGTCGTTGTCCTCGTCGCACACGAAGGAGGTGGAGATGCACCGGCCGTCGGCGCAGCGGAACTCGTCGTCCGTGCATTGCTTGATCACTGTGGCGAGGTGGGGAGAGAGAAGGGTTAATACGTGCAGGCGAGTGATGGATCAGAAGTTAAGTTGACACCTCGGACAACATGATGAAAAAGGTGACAGAGTTGAGATTAATTGTTTATTGTAATCATAACCTTAGGTTTGTTTTTAAGTTCATGAATTCACTGGAAATCAAGAGGTCAAAAGGTCATTAATACCCATAGTATGCTGCTCTGCACATGACAGACTAACGCATGAGAGACTAATATGACTAAGGAGCTTAGGATGGCAAAATCAGTGTTTACTTCAAGTTTACTTATCTAGATAGTGAAATTAATGAAGTTGGTAGGTTATGATTCTGAGTTTTTTCTTGGACCCCCTTTTTTTTTATCATTATTTATTGTTCTTGATAAGGTGAATAAAAAAGCATCCCAGTGTCTTACCACAGCTCTGTTCATCGGCTCCATTGTTACAGTCAGCGCTCCCGTCGCAGCGCCAGCCGGATGGCACACACTGGTGCCGCGGAGCGCCGCAGTCGAACTCCGTGGGCAGACAGGTCTTGGCCTCTATGGACGGAAACAGGAAGCAGGGAAGAGGCGGTTAGAGATAGCTCAGTGGCGTCTGTATGTGTTTTCACATATTGACAGAGATAATAAGCCTATGCTGGCACTGGCCAATCATTTATGGATGGAACTTTTAGAGTATATAAAATTGATCAATCATTTACTACCACACACTACTGATTGCTACTGTGGCTTTTATATTTTACATTATTGTGTTTTGCCGTCCACTGGTGTAACTTCTGTTGATGATTATTATATTATGGGTAGGTTTTATTATAGTATGCGGTGCTTTCATCCCCTAAGGACAGGCCAATATGTCATTCATGACTTTCAGGTGAAGAGAGAGCGGCTCAATCTAGTGTAAAGTCAGTGCAAAAGTCATGCTTGCAATCTGGCAAAGTTGCAAAATGGTTCTTCGTTTCTTTTTTTATTTGAGTTTTTTATTTATTTGATTAGGTTTGTTTTGTATTTTAGTTTATATTTTCTGATATTCATCTGTGTTTCAATTTAATTTATCTAGGTCATATAAATACACCTCTCTGGGGAGTGATAGAATGATTTACCACAGCTTTCAGGCAGCTCGTCAGTCCCGTCGCCGCAGTCGTTACTTCCATCACACATCCATTTGCTGGTGATGCATTTCCCATTTCCACACCTAAACTGCCTCGAACTGCACGTTATTGCTGCATCTGTGAATGAAGAAAAGTACAGAGTTGATTCAGTATGGCGTCACACTGTAATGTTACACTGACCTCCACCTACAACGTTCACATTCAGCTCACCAAGCTGGATATACACTTAAATATACACTTTCTGCTCAATGTGTGCACCAGTAAGCTATCATGACCTTAAGTCAACACAAGAAAAGTGATATCCTGGTGCTGTTAATATTCAACTGATAATTACACACAGAAAGAAATCGATAACAGTAGGCTATAAAGATAAAGATTACTGACGGTGTGAAAAACACGCCTTTTACACTTTGTTTCACTCCACAGGGGATTAACGAATTACGATAACAGATCTATGGGGTTCCCGGACTTGTGCAGGAACAGGATGTGAGGTAATGATACTTCAATGTGGAGTATTTGGACACAGGAAGCACTTCCCTCATGGGACTAACATTTACTTGACCTCTCTTTATACACACACACACACACACACACACACACACACACAGAGTTCTGCTTAAGCAGAACTCTCCACTTGTGAGCCAAGACGACACACTTAGTGCTTATTCTGTTTATTGTCTTTTTATTATGCATTTTATTGTGTACTTTTATTGTTGACCCTGTCTGCAACTAATTCCCCTTACAGGCCAATAAAGTTTGAACTGAATTCATATCTGTAGCTTATTTAACCGTTCTAGTCCCACCATGAGCCTGTGCTGTACATTCCCAACTGTAATAAAACCATCAAACACACGCCTACATCTTTCAGCAGCGCGGGACTGAGTCTCGGGTCGCCCCATTCTCACACTTCTCTTATTTGTAGTTGGAGCGGCAGCAGCTTCACTGCGAGGTTTTATGGTTTCACAGTTTGAGGAGATATGACCTCAGATCGACCACGGCCTATTTTAGGCTCCAGAGCCTCGCCCTCAGACTTCATACCTCACTGAACCCCCCGCCGGTCAAAGCGCAGAGGGCATCGACATGAAAGTGAGAGCCGAGGTGAAACCGACACAGAGCGTTCACACTCGCTCCATCATCGCCGCGCGAGTGTGTGACATCCTCCGTCATGTCTCCTGTGGCCTCATGGCCCGCGGGAGGCAGATCAGACTGTCCCTTTAAGACAATAACATGGGAGGAGTTGAACAATCACACCACCAGTTGCTCATTGGTCCCAGAATGGCATTCCTCATAAGAGAATCACCACAGCGACCCACAGACACAAACACAAGGAAGTCTGTCAGCTTGGGCAGTGTAGATGAGTGTTGACAGTTGAAAAAGTAACCGACCCACACTGACACACACACACCTCTGGCCAATTACAGTAGTGTGATGGGGGCGGTGGAGGATGCTTTCTCAATCCTTGGCATGTCACCAAGGGTCACCTCCCTCAAACAAAAACAGAAGTGGGCAGTTAACTGTATCTCATCATATTGTTGGCCAGGTTTTGTCAGTTCGTGGTAAGAGCGATTACGAGAAAAACTTTGGCTGATCTTCAAATGCTCTCCCTGCCATATACTCATGTATCCAAGGAGACCACAAACACACACACACACACAAACACACAGAAACACACACAGACACGGTGGCCAGGCCGGGCCAGGCTAGCTTCCAGTTGGGGTTCCAGGAATAGAGTTTCCCCAACATCGTCCAGCTGTTCCTGGAGAGATGCGGTGACAAATTTACGAGGCGGGCCTACTGCTGCCTGAGACTTATAAAGTCTCTGAAGTGGTGAAAAGCGAGACGTTTCCCCTGTCGCGCACGCTCTGCTGCGCTCCCTCCCCTCTGTCTCTTTGAAAGTCGTTCATTCATTCCACTCGTGAGAGTTAGAGCAAAAGTGGGTCAAATGCTGCCGCTTCCTGACCTCCACCCCCCCCCACCCCCCGGCCCCTCCTCTCGGGAGGGTGGAAACTGTAAACTCTACAGTCGAATGTTTTCATTTTCCGCTGCTAATCTTCCCTACCGCGTCCCTTCCCTACTGGGTCACGAGCCTCCCAAGAATATTGTTGGGCGGCATGCGGGGGGATAAGTGAAGTTTCCTCCAATTCTTTACAGTTGGCCTTTTCTACACAGAAAAGTGCAGACTCAAGTCTCTCCCTGGCTGATGAAGAGTGATTCAAGGTTATTTCCGGTGCACCTTTTTTTGCCTCATCTACTGAGAAATCCCCTGTGTTTAATTATTAAAATGTGGGAAGTTCCAGTGGAAACCAAATGAGCTACTCAATAATTCCATTTAGGACGTTTAACTTGTTGTTGTTCGGCACATTTTTGGTTCCTTGCTACTCTGGAAATTGAATTAAGTCACATGATTCACAATCACATTTCTCCTCAAAGCCTCCTCCAAATCTACAGCTGAGTGAGAGCTGTTCACTAAACACAACCATGACACATTTGACGTAATTTACTACAAAAACTACTTTCCACTGCTACTGCATCTTAATTCAGACAGAGGAACAAGCTTTTAGACTTCTGCTGCACTGCTGCCTGTGGTGTGCATGCTGCTTGTGATGGACATAGAGATATTGAGCTGGACCACATCCTGCAGGTGAAAGAGAGCTGCAGGTAGCTCAGGCACAAAGTGCATCAATCAGATTAGCTTTTACTTCTGAGAATCGTCCTTCAGATGCTATTTATACCCCACAGTCTGCACCTAACAACCACCAGACTGTCCCGCCACAACACTACCATGTAAGGCCATTCGAGTGCTAGGAGAGAAGAACATACATTACTCACACACACACACACACACACACACTAGACTGCCCAGCTTCACTTCCAAATGTATGAAAAGAAATGGATGCTTGTTTGACAGTAGAAACCGGCAGAGTGAATGCCAGATTCTTTGAAGAGGTTAGACGAGTCGTCATCACAACGGTGCATGACAACAATCCTCCTCTGTGACTACTTGAGACGTTCTTCGTTAGGCGGAACAATGCATTCCTGTCTTTTTATGGCAAATGCACACAATACACACACACACACACCACAAACCTTGACAGAGAGGTGTGTTTATTTACTCAAATATACAGAACAGACAAGACTCTGCTTCTATACCCAGCAGTTAATTAGTAACCAGGATACACGTGCATTACAAGGACTGGTTTATGCTTTACCTTGCAGATCTGGGTTTGTACCGGTTCAGTAATCTGGCCGCACTGTATGTAGATTAGTTGGCCCCAAATGCATTTGGGCTTGGGGGTCACTGGGTGCAGCGTTAATGCTGCGGGTCTCTACAGTAATGTGGCCAAATGAGGTTTGATTCCCAGACACCACGCCAGGAACTTTGGACTTGCTCTAACCATCTGTGCTCCATGCCTGGAAAGTTAATGCGAGTTTTCGAATCGGAGACAAGATCAGCAAGTCACCATCTGCAGACTAATCAAACTGCTGCAGCTTGGCTTTCACTTCATTCCACCAGCTTCCCACTGCACTATGCTTACTACCTAGTCAGAATTTGGCTGAATTCAATCAAAGATGCAAAACGGTGCGAGTGAAACCAACTAATTTGCATCTAAACACACAGTATGGTACAGAGGCATCTGTAGATCATTGAATGAAACTCCACAACGAGTGTCCTGTAGGTTAAAGTCTCATCTGAAGTGAGTCAAAGAAGTGCCGAAGCTCAGTCCCCCACACAGAAAGAAACAGACCTGTGGTTTTTCTAGCCTTTACTAGAGTGCGTGGCTGTGCCTTGTTTGAGAAGCACGCTAAACATAAAGAGGTGATACTGAACAGATGACAGCCAGCCCTTCACACTCGGAGAGAAAAAACACATGAGCACGTTGCTCTCTGACACCCAGAACACACACATGCACACAAGCAGATTTGATGGCTAGAAGAGAGAGTGCCGTGAACTGGAAAAAACTAGACCAAAATTCTAATCTGAAAATCTCTCGTCGGAGAGTTGAGATTATTGGAGGATTATTGGAGCAGCTGGCAGAACGGGGCTGAAGCCCGGTTAATTCTCAGCACATTGTTGGCCTTAAGGGCATTAGGTTCACTCCTTCAC